>NW_025335440.1:6239734-6493653 GCF_004798865.1 Varanus komodoensis
TTGACCTTGAGTGTCGTCGGCGGCCCCCCCCCGCCCCTGCTTTTGTTTGAAGAGGCAAACTATATATTGGGGAAAAAGGGGGAGGGAACACCGCCCCCCCCCCCCCCCCCCCGTTTCTCTTGAAAGTCGCTAATGTCCTGCTGGCCTCCATTCACACGTTCTTCGGCCGCCAGATGGCAGTCAACACCCACTTCTTGCCAGCCTGTATTTTTCTGTTCCCCAGCACTTTCCACCTATAAAATATTTGATTTACCTAAAGGGGCTAGGACAGATCTGAAGCAACTAAATTTATTTGCTTCTTTATTACATTTCTGTACCGCCCAACAGCCAAAGTTTTTTGGGCGATTCACAATCATCTAAAATATAAAATACTGTATAAAATTTAAATAGCTAAAGCTGCAGTAGAAGATAGAAGGGAGAATGTGTTTCTTTGGCTCTTTTACCAAGTAAATAAGAGGCTTTATTGCTGTTTGTAACCAGCTCTGAAAAGATAGGCTTGGTTCAAGCAGTACTGAGCAGGAATGGTTTGCGCCATTCCTGGACCTGCCCAAAGTCTTGTTTTTAAAGGTGCTTCTTAAATAGAAGTTGGCAGCATTTCTGTGGTGCATGCACAAAGAGAAAGAGAAGAGCACTTTCTGCACCTGAATAAAATGTGCACGATCCTGGGAGCCCTAGCAGAGCTGCAGGCATGGTCTATCAATTGACTAAATAAATAAAAATAAAGGGATGGCATTCAAGTTGGCAGAAGTAGAGACTCAGAATGTTAGGTACAAATTCCCTCCATTTAATCTTCTGAGGAAGATAATTTTTTTACAGCCTTTCCCCCATAGAATTTGAATAGATCAATTGCAAAAGAAGGACGTGGAATTTGAGTGCATAGAAAAATAGACTGCTGTCATTTTCAAAAAGCTGTACTTAAGCTCCAACAAAGGCAGCGCATTTTTGGAAATGCGTTGTGTAAACTTGACTTTGGATGCTGAAGTTCACTGTCTTGCTTCCGCTGCCCTCATCTCTCGCTTCAGGATCATAGAAAGGGATGTTATAGCAAGGTAGACTCTTGGTCCCAGTATTATTTATACTGACGGTCAAGTTCTTCCAGACTTTACGGGGCAGTCTTTCTCTGCCCTACCTGCAACTTTTTGCATGCGAAGTGGGAGCTCCAAATCACATAACCAAACAATTCTCGCTTATCTGGAGGAAGGTCTGCCTGTAATTGTGCTGGGAAGCTCATTTTGCCATCCAGCTCCCTATTCCTTAAGGAGATTTTCTCTGATAAGCAGGCACAATCCTACATGTGTTCAGTTGGCTGGGACATGCTGGGAAATGTAGATTTTCTTTCTGCGTAAACATGCCTAGGATTACTTCTTAGACATTTTGGGTTCTGCCCATGTCGCCTCTACCCCTGGGCTCTTAGGGGAAGGGGGAATATGTTTCAGGGAAGAGCTTCCTGCAGAGGTGGGAAGAGACCCTTCGCAGCCCTCCCTCTAACTGGAGCTGCTGGGCTCAAACCCAGGGTGCCTTTCTCTAAACTCTGGGCCTTGGGCCCAAGACTGAAAATAAAGGAAAGCTTGAAATGAGGCATACAGAAGGTGATGGCATAAAAGGCAAGGAAAAGGAAGCCCAAATTCAGATGGGATGTTGCCCCATATCAAAACATTTGCAGTAATTGTATAGCAGCACCCATCATTAATCAAATCTAACATTTTGCTTAGCAGCCAATCCATCTTTGCCACAGTGTGTACCCAAGCTGCAGAAGAATCGCTGCTCCCAGTTGCCTGATGCGCATGTTTGTGAGTTGGCAGATAGATGTGTTGTGTATGATTTCTTTGAAGTGTAATATATGAAAGGCCAACTAGCAGTCCTGGCAATTTGCATATTTCTTCTCTCTCATGCCGCTCCGGAATGCAATTCCTCGTTCAGCCCCGTTCAGCGGAATAGCATTACTGAAGTGAGCTGTGTTCCTTCTGCCTTGCACTGTTTTCTGCCTCAGAAAAGTCCCATCATCTTTTCCCAGGGAGCCAGAGCCATTTTTGTCGGGAAAGGATGGTTTTTCTGCTGAGTGAGAGCAGAACATTTGATGAATCGCTCTTACAAGTCAGTTCAGCAACCCAGTACTGTGAGGTCGTCATCTGTGATTGCGCTCAAGCCCTGCTTGTAAGCAGCTGATTGCGCACCGAGTGAGCAGGATGCCAGGCAGGAAGGGCCTTCAGTCCGATCCAGCCTGATCCATGGCTTAAGTCGCCCAGTGGCCTGAGCTGGCCCTGCTCTCCAGGAGGCCATTCCCTCCCCCACCTTGCTCACGTCCAGTTCTGCCCACTTCTCGCTATGGGCCGCTTCTTAAACAGGATCGAGCAGCTAAAGCGCTGCTGCTGTTTTTATCAGTGCTTCTTAAATAGGAGTTGGGGGTATTTCTGTGGTGCATGTGCAGATACATTGCAGCCGGTGTGTTACTGTGGAAGTCCACCGCGCTGGAGGGCCTGTACCTGCCATTGGATTCACTGGGTGCAGCCTGATGATTTTCAGACAAAGTTAAGTGTGTACCGGCATGAATGGTCCTCTTGTAGCAAAGCTGCCTGGGTCCCAGCTCAGGAGCTAACATTGCGATAACCAAATAATTCCAGGGGATTAAGAGTTTGCAGTAATTACTCCTGTGGGGATTTAGAGGCTTGTATTTTTAGCTTTAGCTTTTGTGTCTGCCTTTTACATTAAGTAACACAATCCAGAGCAGCGGAGAAGGCTCTGTCACAGGGCCAGACGTCTTGGCATGGGTCCTCCAAAACCCCAAGCGAGCTTCAGCTTCCGACGAACTTTCTGGCCCGGTGCCCCACAGCTGTCGTGGCGCTGGCGGCGCATGCTGTCATCAACAGCTTCCTCTGGAATTTGCTGTCCTCCACCCTTCCAGCAAGGACCACTGGTCCGTGCGTGCGTGCGTGCGTGCATGCGCAGAGCATTTCAAGAACGGGGCTCTGCCTGGTGCTAAGCACCCGCAACTATCCGCATGCAAATAATGGCCTTTAATTGCCACACTTAGCTGGTATCAGATGCTGCAATCGGAGCCTGCGCTTGAAATAAACCACAGGTGGCTTGCTGCTTCAGGAGGCACCACCTGCGTGCGCCCGTGTGGATTTGTGCCGGGTGCCCCCGTGTCATCCGGTTTGCGTTTTTGTTGGGAGCTTGGTTGGCTGGCCAACTAACTGCATTTGCAGGTGGCTTCCAGGGATCCGCTGCCTGTTGTTTGGGTTTGATTAATCGGCGCTGGGGGACGGGAGGAAAAGGGGATCAGTGTTGCCACTCACGGGAAAATAAGGCAGCCCTCCACACGGACAGACTACAGAGCGCGCAGAGGCTGCCAGGAGCGCAGGTGTCCTTCCTCCAACCCCGAAAGGGCAGGGGGGGGACAGAAGGGCCGTGCTGGCGGATCGCCACCAGGGCGGTCGTTCAGACGGTTTCCCTGTGGTCAGTACTGGTTGCCCCATCCAGACCCGATCCTTTGATCTTGCTTCCTCCAAACACCACCCGTAGGGCCCACGGCTGTCAGATTATCAGCAAAACCCTGGCGTAGCCTGCCTCCATTTCCTAGAATGTGGAACACTTACCCTTCATTCTGCAGAGCCACCTCTGGCATTCCGCTCGGGGTTGTGCGCTTTCTCCGATCCTCCCCTCTTGTGAGTTCCTGACCTCCTCCCGTTGCCGCACCCAGCTCTCCTCTTAATGGGCCTGCCTCTCAGCCGCAAACGCGCCATTTCTGTGTCCTGCGCCTGCAGCATCTTGTAGGCGCCGAAGGAGAAAACGCCTTCCCTTCTTTGAAGGAGCCCTCTGCATCAGTTTAGCTGTGAGAGGTGTGTTGTCAGGAAGTTGCTGCAAGATGCCGGAAAGAGCTGCCTCGTAAGAACGCAAGGAAAGCCCATCCAAAGTCCATCTGATCCGACATTCTCTTCGTGCAGTGGGCAGCCAGCTGCCCACCGGAAACCTGCAAGCAGGACGTGAGCGCAAGAGACCCTCACCCACGTTTCCCAGGAACAGTGTCTCTGAGACTGGGGGTAGCATATAACCATCAGGACTAGTGCCCACGGTTAGCATCCTCTTCCATGAAGAGTCCTGACAGAGCAGAGCAAGCTCCCACAGAGGGAAACCCACAAGGAGGGTATTAGTCAAGAGCATCTTCCCACCCGTGATTTCCAGCCAGTGGCTTACGCAGGAGTACCGCCCCTGAAGCAAAAGATGCAATGTGGGCACCAAGACTAGTAGCCACTGGTAGCCTCCTCCGCCACCCGTTCAGAAATCCTCCTTGTGCAGCGTTCTCTTCCTGGCAGCGATCAGCTTTTGGGAAACTCGCCCGTGGGATTCACAAGGGAGCAGCTGTCCCGCTTGGCGTGTGCCATCCATAGGAGTAGGTCACCGTAGCCCAGTTTTTAGAGGAGAAATATAAGCTTGTGTCTGTTTTCTTTGTCTTCTCCCCAGCCTGCAGGTACTTCTGCTGCATTGCCTCTTGCAGTCAGCACTTTGTAGGGCCCAGTAGGTGTCAGTATGCAGCCAAAATTTAGCTCCACTTCGGTGAGTGCAGGCACTGTTGAAAGGTGCACGGCCCTCTGTGGGGCTGAGCTACCTTTGTGAAGCAGCACAGGTCCGCCTCTGGAAACAGCAGCCCCACGCGGAGCTCTCTGAGTGCTTGCAGCTTGTCTGGCCGTGGAGTGAAGGGCTCCACCTCATCTGTCCAGCAAGGCCGCTGTGGTTCCATTTACTTGCAAGCTTGCACAGTGCGAGAAGCCCGGAGAAACCTTACTGTTGTGGGTGTCATCTGGCCCTCATTCTGGAGTTTCTGTTGGGTAGGGTTTGTGTTCTGAAAGCACAGAGAGAATAGACAGCGAGTTCTAAGGTTTCCACACTTCCACACATGGCTTCTCCAGTCGTCTGTACCTGGGAACCTTAGGTGGTTTGGCAGCATCATAGAGTCCCCCAGCAAGAGCAGCTGTGGAAGTGGCCACTTCTAGCCTTTGATTTCTACTGCCCTCAGCCGCCTAGCAACAGATGCATCATAACTCACTTTATTCTCATTGGCTGAGCAACGTTTCCATCTCATTTACTTTTCGAAAGAGGAAGACGGCATGAAAATACTTGGTGGGAGAAAGGGGCAGTTGTGGTGAAGCAGTTTATTTTGGGCTGAGTGGCTGGCGAGCACCACAGACAGGCAAGTACACGCCGGAGGAAGAAGCGGGGCCACAGCAGACCAGTGAGGAGGAGGTTGGCATGTCCCATGCACAAGAACGGGGAAGAGACAGGGCTTGGCTTGTGGGCACCGCCTGGAAGTGTGGCGAGGCCGGGAGGATGGAGTGGGCAGTGTGGAACCCACTCTGCCCAGATAACCACGTGATGTCTGGCTGGTAAGTTCAGCAAAACCTCATGCACCGTGGAATCGGCGCAGGGTCGTTTGCCGTGCCGGGGGAGCTCAGCCTGTATCCTGGCACCAGTGCTCCGTGCATTCCCTTGCGTACCTGCGGTTGCAGGTGGAGGTGGGGCGGGGGGCAGCGTATATGGGCAGGCACACTTTTGGTGTGTGTGTGTGTGTCCGGGGGGTGGCGGCTGCCAGCTCTGCCCTGAGCAGCCAGGTTTGGTCACTGGCCTACACTAGCTAGCCGTTCGACCGTCACGTATGACGGAGGCTTCCCTCCAAAACACACTAGGTCAGAACTGGGTTTCCCACTGTTACACGCATGGGGCATGGCTTGGATTCCAACCCTTCTGCTTCTCTTCCTCCTCGCAGCATCGGGACTGATCGGAGACGTAATGCGAGCTGGGCCTGCAGCCATCTCTTCCCACGGAGCCAGTAACAGCCCACAGGCCCAACTGCAGCAGCAGCAGCAGCTTGTTTCGGAGACTGAGACTCAGGAGCTGAAGCAGGTACCGCAAGCGCCGCTCCGTCCAAAGCGAGGGTGGGCGGCGGAGCCGCTCAGCCTGCGGCGTGTTCCTTCGCACCAAAGCCTTGACGCGCGTTTCTGCTTTCCGTTCGGGGGCGTGACGCTTCCCGACCCTGCAAAGCACTGAGTGGACACTTGTGAAAAAAAGCTTTCTTTTTTCACCTGCGCTGGCCGCTTCTCACCTGAGCAGGAGGTGTGCAGGCCTGGTGGGCTGCGGAGAGGGGGGGCCAAAATGCAAGATGAGAGGAAAGGATGTATTTTTTTCCTCCAGACTGAAGAGAGTCCTGGAGTGGGGTGTGGGAGCCGAGTTTTTGGAAACTTTTCGGATGTTTCTTCTGCTTCATCCCTTGGCAACTCAGAGCATGAGAATTGAGAAGGAAAGATGCTCTGAGTTGCCAGTTGCAATCAAGACCAGATCGCCCAAAAGCACCAGAACGCATATGAATGCGGAAGAAACCTGCAGGCCGAGTTACACTAATGAGGGATCCATCCCACCACTATTGTGGGCACCTGCCCTGCACCTTGGCTTTCCTTACCTGGGGGCATTCCTGCCTCTTGGCTCCCTGGTTCAGAACAGCCCATCCTCCAATACTTTTCCACAGCCTCCCTTTGGCTTCCTTCAGCACATTTTGGGCCAGGAAGGGACAGGAGGGCCTCCAAGGTGAACGACTGGCTTAGGATGTGGTGGCAGAAGGAACGCTTCGGGTTCCTCGACCACGGCACTCGTTTTCTTGCCAATGGACTTCTGGCAAGGGACGGGTTACACCTCACGAGGATGGGGAAAAGGTCCTTTGGAGATGCTCTAGCGAGCTTTGTCCGGAAGACTTTAAACTGAGCCGGGGGGTTCAGGCCCCCCAGTAACGTGTCTGCACTGGACAAGTGTGGGGGGAGGATCAGGGCTCTGGGAGCAGGGTTTTAGAGATACTGCAGGGACTGACAGGACTCCTTCAGAGAGGGGCCAGGTATCAGGGAGGATGGGAGGAAGGAGCAGGCTGGGGACTCCAAGGAAAGGAAGCGGTGGGAAGGAGTTGGGGTGCATGTACACCAATGCTAGGAGCATGGGTAATATGCAGGAAGAGCTTGAAGCTCGCCTGAAAATAGGAGGGTATGACCTGGTGGGGATCACAGAAACTTGGTGGGATGAAAGGCAAGGCTGGAATGTGAACACAGAAGGGTATCACCTTTTTAGAAAGGACAGGAAGGGAAAGAGAGGTGGGGGCGTGGCTTTATACGTCAGGGAAGGGATAGGATGCAGTGAGAGAGAATGCAGCACAGGTGGGGATTCAGGAGAGGCAGTCTGGTGAAACTTAGGGGTTTTGACAGGGAAAGAGACCTGACAGTGGGGGCATGTTATTG
The DNA here is from genome assembly GCF_004798865.1 of Varanus komodoensis. Taxonomy (NCBI): domain Eukaryota; kingdom Metazoa; phylum Chordata; class Lepidosauria; order Squamata; family Varanidae; genus Varanus; species Varanus komodoensis. The sequence goes on from NW_025335440.1 coordinate 6,247,006, forward strand.
CCCTCCAGGTCAACTTGGGACCCTGGATGATGTCCTGACAGGCCAGATTCTAAGGGTATCTCGGGGGAGGGACACAGTAATTATGGGAGATTTCAGTCTCCCAGATATTATTTGGGAGACTCACTCGGCGGTGACAGCCAGGTCACATCGCTTCCCAGAAGCTATAGAAGGAGGGTTTTTCACACAGAGGATCCGAGAGGCGACGAGGGGGGGAACATCCTTGACTTGATCTTGACCAATAGGGAGGAGCTGATAGATGCAGTACAGATTAGGGGAGCTCTGGATGCGAGTGATCACTCCATCCTTTGCTTTCAGATCAGGGGACTGGGGACGTGCAGCAGGTCGAGCACTAGAAGCTGGGACTTCAAGAGGGCCAACTTTGGCCAACTGAAGGCCAGACTGGGGAAAGTCTCCTGGGATGGGTTACTGGAAGGCAAGCGAGTTGAGGAGGGGTGGATGGCACTCAAAAGGGAGGTTTGGAGGCGCAAGCCTTGACGATACCTCTAGTCAGTAAGGTGGGGAGGCGGAGGAGAGCCCCGCCATGGATACGAAAGGAGGTGGTTAGAGGGATTAGACGAAAGAGGAACCTCCGTAGGAAATGGGTACTGGAAGAAATAGACAAACGGGTCTACCGGGAGGAGGCCCGTTGCAGGAGGATTCTTCGCAAGGCTAAGGCTGATTACGAGCTGAGACTTGCCAAGAATATCAAGAGCAACAAAAAGGGTTTCTTTCAGCATGTAAATAGGAAGAGGAAGGGGAGACAAGTGGTGGGACCACTAAATAAGGGGGAAGGAGATCCAGTGACTGATATGAGGGAACAGGCACAGATGCTAAATGACTATTTTGCCTCTGTGTTCCCCCCAAAGCAGGACGGGGGATATCTGCCCAGGAGATTAGATGAGGCTGGGGACTTAGGGGCACAGATTAGAGTCACCCCCCTTGAAGTCGAGGGGCTCCTCAGGACATTGGACATTACAAAGGCGCCTGGCCCTGACGGGTTACACCTGAGAATACTTGGAGAGTTGGCAGGGGTTCTCTCACGTTTGCTGGCCTCCATTTTTGAGGCCTGGTGGAGAACGGGTGAAGTTCCAGAGGACTGGAGGGTGGCATCAGTGGCCCCAATTTTCAAAAAGGGTAGTAGAAGGGACATGGGGAATTATAGCCGGTTAGCCTTACATCCATTGTAGGAAAAACAATGGAAAGGCTCATAATAGAGAGAGATCTAGTGATGCTAGATAGCGAAGGGAGGCTGACAGCCACACAACACGGCTTCCGCAAAAACAGGTCCTGCCAGACGAACCTGGTGGGATTCTACGACAAGGTTTCGAGGTGGCTATGTGGAGGGGGTGCAGTGGATGTGGTATACCTGGATTTCAGCAAGGCCTTTGACAAAGTGCCCCATGATATCCTGGTGGAGAAACTGAGGAGTTTTGGGATAAACCAATGCATTGTCCAATGGATTAGAGCTTGGTTGACTGACCGAAAGCAGAAGGTAACCATTAGTGGGGAATCATCGGGATGGCGGCCAGTGACAAGCAGGGTCCCCCAGGGCTCTGTCCTGGGGCCGATCCTGTTTAATCTTTTCATCAATGACATGGAAGAAGGGGTGAACAGTCTGCTGATCAAATTCGCAGACAACACTAAAACTGGAGCAGTGGCCACAACTGAGGAGCAGGTACTCCAGATCCAGAAGGATCTGGACAGACTATGGAAGTGGGAGGGAGACAACAGGATGGCGTTCAATGTGGATAAGTGCAAGGCCTTGCACTTGGGGCATAGGAATGGGGGTCATAAGTACAGGTTAGGTGACAAGTGGCTGGAGAGCAGCACTTGTGAAAGGGACCTCGGGGTGCTGGTCAACTGCAGGCTAAACATGAGCCAGCCATGTGATGCGGTGGTCAGGAGGGCGAACGCCACCCGTGGTTGCATAGCCAGAAGTGTGGCTTCCAGATCAAGAGAGGTATTACTACCACTCTACACGACTCTAGTGCGCCCGCAACTGGAGTATTGTGTTCAGTTTTGGGCCCCTCATTACAGACAGGATATAGCCAGGTTAGAGTCAGTGCAGTGTAGGGCCACAAGGTTGGTGGCCGGTTTGCAGAGGATGCTGTATGAGGCGAGACTGAGGGAACTGGGTCTCTTCAGCCTGGAGAAGAGGAGACTCAGAGGGGGGTCTGTTGGTGACATGCAGGTATGTGAGGGGGTGTCACATGGAGATGGGTAGAGACCTGTTTTCCCCTGCAGAGGAAGGCAGGACGCGCTCCAAAGGAGCCAAGCTCAGGGAACCAAGGTTCAGTTTGGATGCCAGGAAGCACTTCCTGACAGTTAGGATCCCGATGGCATGGAATGGGCTTCCCCGGGAGGTGGTTGTGGCCCCACCGGTGAGGGTGTTCAAGGATAGGCTGGACGTTCACATGGTGGGCATGTCGTGAGCAGAGCTGGCTGGAGCCGGGAGTCGGACTAGATGGCCCAGGAGACCCCTTCTGACTCGCTCTGTTTCTGTGTTTCTATGACACTTTCTTCCTGTGATACAAAGAAAGGCTACAGCGCAAGCCAGGGATTGGCCAGGGCCGATGGGAATTGTAATCCTGCACCCCTGGCAGGCACCGTGCTGTATCCAGAGCAAAGTGCGGGTTGTCTTTTGAACTCAGACCCTCTTCAGCTGGGGGAGAAATTGTGTCTCTTTCTCTAAGAATGTCCCCCCTTTTTGGGTGGCTTAATCTGTCGTACCTGCAAAGTATTGCAGTATCACTCGGGCTCCCAAGGTCCTGGAGAAAGCTTTTATTTTATTTATTTATTTAGACATCTTATATGCCGCCCCATCGCATGAGCCTCGGGGCAGCTTACAATCATTAAAATCCCATATAAAACGCAAAAAATTCATCAGAATTTCTGGGGAAAGAGTTCATGGCGCCAGTGAGAATGGGTTTTCCAGGGCTTGGTGGCAAGCTGGCAACAGTTGTCCATGTGCTGGTAACCTCTCGCCTGGATTCTTGCAACATGCTGCCTGTGGGCTTCCCTTGAAGAAGGTCTGGAAACGTCAGTTGGTTCTGAATAGTGTGCTCAGATTGTTCATGAGGACTGGCAGATAGAATCATATTATGCCAGTCCTCCGGCATCTTCACTGGCTCCCAGCTGAGGACCAAGCCCAATTGAAGGTGTTAACACCGGGGTCTAAAGCCCTAAAAGGCTTGGGGCAGGGTATCTAAAGGAGCACCTCTTGCATATGAACCTACCCAGCACCTTCGATCTGCACCTGAGCCCCTTCTGAAGGAACCCCCCCCTGCAGGAAATAAGGAGGGTGGTAACACAAGGAAGGGCTTTTCTGCAGTGGCACCCTGACTCTGGAACGAGCTCCCCAGAGAGGTCTGCCTGGCCCCTTCTTTAGTCTTTTAGGCACCAGACGGAAACCTTTTCATTTTGATGGTATTTTTATTGCTGACTTGTTTTAGGTAACGTTTCAACTGTCGGTATGTCATCACTGTGGCGCATCTTACGTTGATTTTAATGTTGTTTATTTGTAATGGTTGTTTTATATTGTATTTTAATCTGCATTTTTTTCCCTTTTGCATTTTCTTTTGTATTTCATTGCTGTATCCCACCCGGGGAGCCATCCGGCTAACGGGGCGGGCCAGAAATTTAATAAATAAACGATAGGCTGTTCGACGCTCTTGTCAAAGGAGAGGTTCGCATTACAGCTCCTGTGTTCTTTTGCAGATCAGATTAAAACCCAAGCCAAAGAGGAATTCCTGCGTGATTCCCCCTTGCCCACTCCTTCAGTTCCTAGGTCCGCCCAAGCCCCTTTGTCTGAAACCCCACTTGGCAGCTGGCGCCACGGGGAGAGCAAAGGAGCAGTGCTCCCCAGTCTCCGACAACTGGTGCCCCATGGGGCTGTCTTCCCAAGGGCCCGTGGCATCGTTGGGAACCAAGGAGGGCTCCCGGAGAAGGGCCTCTGCCCCAGATCCTATGGGGCAGGCAGGTACCCATGGAAAGAGGCGCTCCTTCAGGTAACCAGGGGACTCTTCTTTCTATGCTCACGATAACCCAGCGAGGTTGGTTAAGCTGAGAGTCAGCAACTGCCCCAAGGTTACCCAGTGAATGTTATCATTTTATTGTTCATTTGTTCATTTAACACTTTTGTGTACTGTCTCATAGCCACGTGGCTCTGCCTGATAAAAATCAACAGTATAAAAAATCCCAAATACATACAGTTTAAACAATTTAAACCAGCAAAGCAATAATAAATAACAACTTAACAACATAGCAGGAGCATCAAATAGTAGTTTAATGTTACAGCCACATGGCAAGCAGAGTTTGTATCTCCTGAATCCCAGTCTAACCAGAACCCCACACTGGCTTCCTCTGAAGTTTCTTTGCTATGCATCAGTTAGGCAGCAATAACATCAAGGCAGTCAAATATTCGGGTGATCTTTTTCTAGGACACGCCTGCAGTGAATGCTGAATTCTGGCCTGGTGTTTTGGCCTGCCCCATATGCCCCACGGTTTGAGTCAGAGCAGGGGTGGGCAGAAGGTTGGCCTGCAGATGTTTTGGACTTCACCTCCCAGAAGCTCTTGCCAGTGAGGGCCATGGTTCTGAATGCTGGGAACTGAAGTCCAAAATTATTTAGAAACCATCTCTCTGTTCACCCCTCATTTAGAGTCCTGTCACCCCCTTTGGCTGCAGGGGAATATTGGAAGTGGAGGATGAGCGGACTCTTCGGAAAGCTGATCAGCTGTTAGTCACCTTCCTCTTCATCGTCCTGATAAAACGTGCAGGAATCTAACCTTGTCCTCGTTAGATCTGAACAGTCACCTGGGCACTTGAACTTGACTCGCCAGGATGGCAGTGCAGGTCTCACAGTTCCATTAAAAGCTCGGATTTTCGGGATTGTCTCGCGAGCATTCTGCCGGCCTGCCTATAAATTTAGGGAAGGGGCCCCCATTGAGCTCCTGGGGTTGAGCCATTGTCTACCAACTTCCCAGACTGCGCATGGGAAGGTGGCGGTGTATGATGAGAAGGCGATCAGCGCTCAGCTCCAGTGAAAAGATTGGGATGCAAAGGACACGATTCTAAGGTTCTTTGCCTAAAATTGTGCAGTGCTAACCCAGGGCAGAATAGAAGGTACAAAGTCCAGGCAAACCATGATCCAGAATGGTCTAAGCCACATCTTATATCTTGCTTCATGGGTTGAGTTGATCCAGATTAACCTAGTGAGCTGGTTTTGTTTGATCCAGTAGTCTCCTTCTGCTTAAGGGGCGTTTCTGGTGTTTCTTGTGTGTCCATCATGAGGATGTAGCAAAAATATTCGTAGCGTCTTGTTTTCTGGAAATGCATCAGTCTTGGTTGGGTTTTGTCTCCTGGAATATTGACGCACATTTGGGGTGTGAGTGTTGTAGTGGGGGAGAGAATGGAAGCTTGCGGCCCAGCTTAATGAATTCACCAGGCTGGGGAGAGCTGGTTTAAATTTTGGACTTGGCACTGGATTTGTGGTTGTAGAGCAGACCCTGGAAGACCTATCCGGGAAGGAAGATGGCAGAATCTTCCGACGAACGAGGCTGTGATCCTAAACACATTGAGCGAGCCCCATGGAGGGTTTTACTCTTGAGTCAACATGGATAAGATTGGCCTGGCGTGATTATACTTCTTGGGGTTACACAGGGACGCTAGGCAAATTCATTTAATATGTTCATTTGGATAACAAATTCTTTTACTGATGACAAATGATGGGATTCTCAGTCCCCGACCACCTGACTGTGCCATCGTTTTGTTCGGTAAAGCAAGAGTTTCATTTCTGCGCTGACTTGCAAATCCCTCGAATCTCTGCCAAATGAGGGTTTGGCAAAAAGGACAGTGAATCTTTTAGCAAGCTGGCAGACCGAGGCATTAATGACTAGACATCTTGTCATAGTTTTATCCTACCAAAATAGCCACCACTCTCTCCTCTCGCCGTCCCGAAGTGCTGGCCAGCCACAGCCTCCCTGTCCGAATTCCACGTGGCTCTGGCATAGCCCCATCTGGGATGAGGTGGGCATAATCTCCCCAACGCTTCTCAGAAGGCAAAAGTCATGCTCCCCAAAAGGAGTCCGCACCTCCTCTTGCCCTCTTGACTGGAAAATAAAGGGATTTAACGCTTCTCCCCCCCCCCCAACACACCTTTTAACCCTGCCTGTTCCTCTGTTGCCTTTATGAGCAGGACCTGCACTGCAAGGTTGTTGTCAAGAGGAAGCCTGGCAGGGTGGTGTGCATGGGGGTGCAGGTCATCCCAGCCAGTGATATGGCAGAGATGGGCTGGCCCAGTGTCCGGTGAAGCGGGAGCACGCCTAGGGATGCGTGAGCAGGGCAAATCTGATGGATACTCTCAACCCAGAATCCTGCAGATTCTGTTCCGCCAGTTCTGTGTTTGGGCTGACCTGGGCTGAGCCAGCGTGGAGCCTTTGGCTATGAAACTTGGCTGCAATTTGTGCTTTTGTTTTCCAGAGCAGGGGGAAATTGTGTGAAAGGTGGGCTTCCACTATGAGAATTACATAAACTGTTCAGGTTTGCACATGTTCCAGAGCAGAGCCGACATTTTGTGCAAATCTGAAGCTGACTGCCAGAAAATGCATGGCAGCCTGGGTGGAGTTTGTTCCTATGCAGTGAGAAGAGGATGCTTCGTTACAAGACGGATACAGCCAGGTTGGAGTCAGTGCAGCGAAGGGCCACAAGGATGGTGGCTGGTTTGCAGGGGAAGCCAGATGAGGAGAGACTGAGGGAGTTGGGTCTCTTCAGCCTGGAGAGGAGGAGACTCAGAGGGGGCCTGTTAGTGACATGCAGGTGGGTGAGGGGGTTCCACACAGAGGTGGGACATGACCTTTTTCCCCTGCAGTGGAGGGCAGGATGTGTTCCAATGGAGCAAAGCTCAGGGAACCACGATTTAGGGTGGATGCCAGGAAGCGCTTCCTGACATTGAGGACCCCGAGAGTGTGGAATGGGCTTCCCCGGGAGGTGGTTGAGGCCCCACCGGTGAGGGTGTCCAAGGACAGGCTGGACACGCACATGGTGGGCATGTCATGAGCGGAGCCGGCTGGAGTCTGGGGTCAGACTAGGTGGCCCAAGAGACCCCTTCTGACTCACTTTGTTTCTGTGTTTCTGATGTTAAATGAGGACGCAACTTAGTTGTAACAACTCGGCCCAGATTTGCACAGGTTATATAAATTGTGCCGACACACACAAATGTGCACCATTTACACAAATCACAGCAGAGATACACAGTTCCTATCTCCGAATCCTTGTGCCCTTTCACGCAACTTTGTGAAAGCTGAACCCCGCCTTCCCTGTCCCTTCCATCTCAGTCCACATTTGGCTGTCAGGCTGGAAGTGTGTCAAAAGTCCACTGTGCTCCAATGGAGCCAGTTTTCCCGCGTCACACGTCCCTACGCGTGTCCTGCAGGGGGTGTCAGGAGTGAGGTGGAAAGTCTGGCAAGCCAAGCTGGGCCTGCTGTTTGTGGTGTCCTATCCATGGACCCAGTTGTGTTCCTTTGCATCGTACCTCGAAGTACTGTGTGGATAAGTAGGTGGCTTCCTGGTGCACCGTCACCTCTCCGGTCCTGCGATGCTTCTTAAACAATAGAATTCCATCTTCCCCATCCAGCAAAAGGCCATCATCATATACGTACATCACCCAGCCACGCACCCACATGTACACACGCAAACAGGCAGTGGAAAAAGCCTTTTGACCAATTAATTGCACAACTCCATTACTGAGATCAGTCTATTATTTAACCAGTCCTCTGGTTGCCATTGGTGAGGATGCAAAATCCCTTCCGAGCGAGTAAACACAGTGGGGAAATGGAGGAACGCCAGGTCTGCCATCTTTACTCTCATCCTCTGGGTTGCTGTAGAGGAAGAGGGTTCCCTTTTGTGACCCGTATGGAAGCTGGGTGAACTGGTCTGGGTCGGGGGTAGCACAGCTTGGTTCCTCTTTTGCAAAACCTCTGATGTGCCATTATTTATTTAATTATCCTGCTCTTTGTTTATGAGTGAAACGTAAAAATAAATGGCAGGCTGGTAACTTGGCAGCCGATTAAGTAAGCTAATGTGGAAGGTATTTGGGTCTCATCTGTGGCTGATTTATTTATTTACTGCGTTTTCTTCTGAGCATAAAACCAAGAAGAATGTGCGGCCACGCGCACAGGAAGAGTGCAACGTCGGTGCAGGACCGCCACTGACCCTTTCAAGCGCTTGTTGGCGACAAGTGAAACCGAGATTCTTTTCTCCGCAGATTCTCCGGAAGCTGAAGTGCCTGGCCTTGGAAACTGAGATGGAGTTGGAGAGACAGGACGAAGCCCTCGACGGCATCACCTCCGCCGCAGACCGGGCCACGATGAACATCGACAAGCAGAACCGCAGAATGAAGAAGCTCACATAAGCGCTTGGTCGTGACCACGTTGGCAGCCTCCGCCGCTCGCCACCGCAGCCGTGCCGTTTCCGGCAGTGTTGTTTGTGTTCCCTGCTGTACCTCTCAAAGAGGGGGCTTGTGACAATGAGGAGACCCTGTGGCACGACGGCGTGGATGCGGGGAGTGGTGTCTTCAGGGGTAGGAAAAGCAAGAGCGTCCTCTGTGCAGTTGGGTTGGTCAGTGCTCCAGACTTCCAGCAGATCTGAAAATGCTGCCTTCCTTTTCAATGGGCAACCTTGGGGGAGGCAGGTCCGTCTTCCCAGGAGGTAGTGGCATCACTAGAATTGTGCACTGGTTTGTGGAAGAGCCTTCTTAAGTGCAACCGTGCAAACAAAGGTGTGACCCACAGATCTTGCCCTCATTGACCTGTCACGTGACTGATCGTAATTATCAACAGTTTACGTAGTCCTCCTAGTTCACGGTGTCTTTATTTATTTTGCCATAAAGGGAGTGATAGGCCTGTTGAGCCTTAAAACAGCATGTGCTCCATGAATTTATGTAAGACAATGTTGTTCTGTGAATGTAGGAATAGCCCTGCTGGCTTAAACCCCCCACCCACCTAGGCCAGCCTTCTGCGTCCAAAATACGGAGGCCATCCGTATGTTTCTGGACTTCCACTGTTGCTTGTTTCTGGTATCTTATACTCAGAGCTGTACTGTTTCTGACTGTGGAGGCCTCTAATCCCTTTCTCAAGGTAATGGCGCTGACTCATTGATGTAGATGGACCAAGAAGTGCTTTTCAATGAACTCTGTTCATTTTCAAGTGACATCCTGTTTCAATTGTGTTTTCCAAAGAGGTACATAAGAGACTTTCTATACCTATGTTGCACCTTACACGTTCAAAATAAGAGGAAACAGAATGGGGAATGAGTGTAAATAATACTGGTACTTTATTGGTCCTATTGTATTAAAACCTGTTTAGCAAGATACAATTTAACTTAACACGTTGGTCACCCCCCAAATGCTTTATAGATTAAGTTTTCGATATAACATAGAGCATTTTCCCTTGGTCCCTATCATGTTAAATATGGTGGTTGATTGCTATTGTCCTGTGTTCATTTTGGCATAGTTCTGTGTCTGATGTCAGATTATTTTGAGTTTTGAAAGTTCACAGCACAGATAGAGAAATTTTAGCTCTGGAAACAGGACTCAGGGTAAAATTTGGAACTCGGAGGCATCATTTGGGTCCTAGGGCTGAAATAAGCGGTGTATTTGGCACCAGGATTTGAGTTTGGATGCACTTGGAAATTAAATTAGTGTACTTCAAGCATTTCAGCTGGAAGATCTGATGGACTCATTGAATGTTGTTACAGATGGAAATCTGTTTTAGTTCTATTTCAATCATAATCCAATGTCTCTTGTTTGCTAATTGCCATTGTGAAGCAGGCTGCAGAAAAATGGCTTAAAGCAAAAGTGGTTCAGTGCCAAATTTTTGTGAGGGTTGCGTGTCAGTGCAGAAATTATCATTTGAGAGACGGAGGGTCCATGAAAAATTGCCCTTGTACTCGTCTCTGTGTTTTTCACACTTTGCTAGTCTGTTGTGTTTGTTACTCAAAAATGCTGCTGCTTCGTTTTTTACTTTATTGTGTTTTGTTGTTTCTTAAGTAAAGGGATTTTTTTTCTAACTGTGTGATCACATGAGGCGAAGGGACAGATCCTGGGGACTAGTGATGGTGCTGAGCCAGCCCTGAGTGGACTCCGCAGCCTGCCCTGCTCCCTGAGATTCAACCCACAGTCCAGGATGCTGAATAGAGGAGGCTGCCATCTTGCCCTTTTGCCTCAGGCCCGGGCAAGCCCTGCAATCACACCTAATCTTGGATCGGCTCAAGAACACGGCAGCGCTATGGCATCTCCCACCCAGTTAATTTGTTTTGTCTCGACAACACTCTCCCTGCTGGCAGACAATGTCCTTGGCCCTTTCTCGCAACAGGGGGAGGAGAGGACAAGAGGAAAAACACTCCCTTGTCTACCCAGTGCTCAGCCCGCTGCTGGTTTTTGCTTTGCAGAACTCCTGCTGGAACCAGGGCTAACCCTCCGTAGCTGTACATGACTCTGTTGGAACAATACGTCGAAGCAGACAGATGCATGTCTCAGTGCACACATCCAAATTTATGCAATACGTACAGACAGCCTTCGCATCCCGAGGCACATCCGGCTGCCGCTGGTGTCCATCGGCACCCTTCCGTGAGCATGCAAGGAGAGCAGAACCCCCCATTGCGTTTCCATCTTCAAGGAATCGGCTCCAGGCACGATTGGATCAGGCTGGGAGAGGCTGGCCCAGTTGCTTCAGTGTTCCCCTTTGTCCCGCCCCAGTTTTGCACAGAGATGCGGAAAATTGCCAGAGGGGGCATATGTTCTGTGGAGCACAAAAAAGTTAATGAGATACCTCCCCTGAACCCTGCTTTGCCTCCGCGTGCGGAAGCACTTGGCACCTTAGCAGCTAGCTCGTGGCGTCATGAGTTTTCATTGGCCAGGATCCAGTTCATCCGTTACAGAGAAAGCAATGTTAGCTTTGGCTACAGTCCTATAGACTTGTTCTGGGGAATAAGCCCCAGTTGAGTTCACTGGAAGTTACACACGAGTAGACCTATATAGGAGTAAGCTATTAGCTCTAGTGATGTTTTTGCAGATAAAGGGACACAATGTAGATGGCTTTTCTTTCCCTCCCAAAAAAGTCTGATCTTTCTGGGATTTTGCCTCAATTTAGCCAAGCAAAAGGAAATTTCTTCAACTCCTGGTGAATTAGTTTACTACAACTAGTGTGGTTATTGTTTCAGTTTTACTAATTAAGTAGCAAAGCCGTTAAACATGTTTGGAATCACTAGCTGGGAATGCAGCAATCACAGAGTCAGGCATCCTTTTGTGGTGGGTGACCTTGAGGTCATAAATCAGACCCAAAGTGTGTTAATGTCTATTCCGATTTCCCAGACTCTTAATGATTGTTTTGCAAGTCTTTTGTATGCTACATCTGAGTCTCTTGGCATGCCTTGGTACCCTAGGACATTTTTCTGTGTATACTAAAATACAGATAAGTTTTATATGCAGTACAGTAAATTATTCTATCGAAATAATTGATAGGTGCTTTTGGTGTGTTGCATTGCTACTTTTGTTTTAATGTGAGAAAAACATGTGTTTACAGGACTCTTAATATGCCTATACATTGTATTGTTCATAAGGATGCTTTGTGTTCATGATTGATCTTTCGTGCTTTGGCACCCCCAGTACTCCCCCAGCATGTTACTGATTTGGATGTGAGTGAACAAAGAAATTGGGGATATTGACTGCTGATCTCAACATGCCACCTTTGTGATGGGGCACCATTAGTAGCATTTCTGTTGACAATCTTTATGTAACATAATTCATGGGGCAGTGCCAGTGACTCAGAAAAGGTGCGGACAAGGAATCTGGCAAAATCGTAAGGGGACAAACTCACCACGCGGAGAGTTGTTAAGGTGCTGAAATGGCTGCCATTTCGGCTTAAGCTGGAGTCAGCGTGAATTGAATGGCCAGAACGGTGACGGGACTTGCAATGGCTGAGCTTCTTACACCATGAAGTAGATGCCACAGTTGGAAAAGGACTAAAGATTCTACTATCCATGCAGAAATGAGAGATTGGCAAAATCCTGCACACTGCTCAAGATAAAGCTGCCTTTTTGACAGTTTTCAGTCTTCGTGAGGTTTGGGGAGTAAATAGCCAGGATGTGTTTCTGAATTTCAGAAGGCATGAATGAGCCAACTATTAGACCCATCAGATGATGGTGGTGGTGGTGGTGCTTTGACACTTGTTGCAACCTCAGTTCTTCAGAAAAGAACGCAAAAGTCTGGAAATTACGGTGAGCAACGGGGAACCCCACGTACTCTGCTCTCCCCTTGCTTTGTAGAGGTTTCACACGTTCAGAATTTGGAAGAAACGTGGAAGGAAGAGTTCCAGATAAGGAAATCAAATATCAACAAATCAATGCCTGTTTGGGGAGTATGAGTTTTAGAAGAAAAGGTTGAGCAGATAATTGTCATCCTACTAAAAAAGCCCAAAATATTTGCATTTTGCAAAGGAAATGGATTAGAACAAATTATATTTAAGCAAATATGTCTACTGCATTTTTAAAAAATGAGTTGCATTAGCACACTGAACATTAGAGTGCTTGTACTTTTGTTTGGTTGCATTCACTTTCTGCCTTTTTCTTTTAAAAGGACTGCGTTTTTACTTGTTTTAATTTTCAGAATCACATTTATTTTTGCAAATGTTAAATATTTGATTTCAATTCTCTTGACTTCGGAAGAGTGGTGGATTTCTCAAACCATTCCATTTAGGATGTGGTCAAAACAGTTCCCAAGTTTGAATGTACCTGTTCAGTTGTCCCATTGTAGCTTGTTATTTCCTGTTATTAAAATAGTGGGATATCTTTGAAGGGTACACTGTGTTTTCTCAAAGAAATATTTGCTAATATTGGAGAACTTCTTGCATCCCACAGCCTTATTAAAGAATGTAAGCTAAATTGTTTGAGGATTTGCACTTGGTGTTCTTACGATATAATTCATGCAGGATTTTCTCTCAGTTGTCTTCATACCAGTGGTTCATGTTTTCCTGAGGAAAAAAGGTCTATCTTAGAAGAATAGTTCTCCAAACTTAAATTTCAGTACAGCCATTGCTTTCCATCTCTAAATTTATCAATCTGAGTTAAATGGCTTGCATCCCGATACGTCCGTGTCTGTGTTCCTGTACCTTCATCTCTCCAGAGATCTGCTCACTCAAAGAGGCCCAACCATTCTCCCTCACTGCTGCCAATCTAGAAATGCCTCCTTCATATAACCCATTTTCCCCTCATGAGGCCTTTGGCTCAGCTTAAGTTGTGCTGAGACCAGACCAAAACCCATTTAACTGGAGTACTGCTATTCTCCGGACATCCAAAACAGCCTCTAGTTCCCTCTTTCTGTGCCTCTGTCAAATGTTGGCTTGTTTAAGCCCCCCGCGGTAGAGAGCAGGTTGCTTGTATTTGCAAAGCACCTTGTACACGGACGATGCCATATAAATAAGGATGCACCCTCTCTCTCCGAGTGACCCGCCATTCACTTTTCTCTTGCGATGGTTGCCAATGCCTTTCCTGTTTCAAATTATACAGAACAGCAGAAAAGGTGCCATGTGTCACATTGAGTGAGGAATTGAAATTCCTCAGGTCACCAACTTTAATTTATTTAAAGTATACCTTATGTCTCTAAAAATGTTTTCAAATATATGAATAACACCTACTGAGATTTGAGAAGTCAGAGGTTTTGATCACGTAAGAATTCCAGTTGGACATTCCACGCATAGATCGTTTGCCCCCCTGATGAGTAAAATCACAAGAAATTATGTACAAATTGCACAGATAATAGCACATTACATAATTTAATTTTTCTTGGGGCAGAATCCGGCATTCTGTCCCTCCCTCCCCTCCTTCCCACAGTGGCAGTGTGCAACCTGATTTGCAGAGTAGGAGACGTGCCATCTCTAGCAAGAAGGACTTATTAATTCATTGCATTTCTACACTGCCCTCGCCCATCCCATGTAATGCTTCGCTACGAGCTTGGGAAGCTTTTGTGTGACCTTCCCTGGAAAAAACATGGAAGGTCCTTGTTTCAGGCGGGTGGAAGATGATGGCGCTGAGTGAGGGGAGACGCCCGGCGCGAGGAGCAAGATCCAAAGCTGGCTCCCATTAACATGCCGAGACGGAGCCCTCAATGGGAACCATCTGGATCCCCATGGCTCGGAGATGTCCTGGGAATGCAGACAGGGCATGATAATGTGTGATGCATTAGGAAATGGTAAAGATACTTCAGACGCTAACAGCGAGTCATGGGCCAGGAATCTCTCCGATATGGTAATGCCCCCCTTTGTCAATGAGGTTTCTTCTCTAATAGGGCCAACTGAAGAAGAGGCCAGTCCTTGGATGCACTTCCCTCTCATTTGTGGCCTCCCCCACCTGTCTTGCGGCCATGAAGATTATGCCTGGTTTCATTTTGTTTTTTGGTAAGGTTTTCCCTTTCCTGCTCAGTGTTGGGCTTGGCTGCAGAGGCAGGCAATGTGGTCAGAGCCACAGCGATGCTCGGTAAAACTGAAGGTCTGGAGATGCTTCGGACTGGACAACTGAGCACATGGCTTGAGTGTTGGGAGGCCTTCAGTGTGCCCAGCAGCCAAACACTTCCCCTGCAGCCGTCCTCACAACCCCTTCCGGTCCCAACCCATGCCAGGTTTTGCTCCTGGGTGCTGTGTCTTCACCACACTCGATTCCTAAATGATTCTCCCCTCTCGTCAGCAAAGCAGCCTTTGTCTCTCCACCCTGGCCATTCCCAGGAACTGTCAGGCTCAGTGAAGCTCCTGGCCTTGAGGTGATTACCTCCTCCTCCTGAACCCGTCCCGAGACCACCATCCTTCTTGCTTCCAGCAGGAGTTTCCTTCCTGTGTCTTATACTTCTCTTCCTCGACCCATTCTGATTCATGAATTTGGGTCCATGCCCATTAGTCCAAACAAGCCAGCTTTCCTCGTATTTTCTCCTTCTTCTAATACTCCCGGTGTTACTTACTCTAACCCAAATCTAAAATCGCAACTGTAATCGATTTCTTTGCTTAGGTTTTATTAAATTAATTTTTTAAATTTAATTAAAATTAAATTAATTTTTTAATTGAATTAAAACATTTCTATGCCGTCCTTTGCAACAAGCCTCAGGACGGCTTACAAAAACTGTTCTGGATTTCATCAAATATTTTCCAATAAGTTCATTAGAACTGGGGTGGGGGGTGGGGGTGGAAGCTTTTCGTGAACTTTGGAGACTTCATTGGTGGCAGGCAGCCGAAGACTATTCTTCTGTTGATCCTTGAGTGGCTGAAGTACCATTTTCTGCTTTTATTGCAGAAAGGAACGCCTTCTTCCGTATTTGCCCTCCTGCCCCCTGAGATCGGCAGCAGAGGCCCTCCACCGGGAACCCTCCGTGAAAAATATTAGGAGACAGAGTACCCGAAGGAGGGCCTTCTCTGCGGTGGCGCCCTACTTATGGAATGCGCTCCCCAGAGAGGTCCGCCTGGCGCCGTCGTTATTTGTTTTTCGGCGCCAGGCTAAGACCTTTTTATTTAAACAATATTTTAATAACTTTTAACTTCAGCTTATAGGTTTTAATCTGCAGCCAGGGTGGATCTGGATTTTACTTGTATTATGTTTTATGTTATTTTATGTAAGCCATCCTGAGGCTGTGCGATGCCACGGCATACAATACTCTGAATGAATGAATGAACGAATGAATGAATATTGCGACAAATGATACAGCTTATGTTTTCGTCGTATTGCCACACTTTTATTAGTTTTATACCCTTTTTGCTGTTTGGTCTGCAAGCTGCGTGCCCACGGAGTTGGACAGGTGATGTACAAACATGTCAAATGCAAACAAAATAAATCGTGTCACCTTCTGGAATTCGCTCTCTGCTGAAGCGGATCCTGCCGCTTCAGAGCTGACTTTGCTTCCCCTTAGTCTACAACAGAAGCGTCACTGATCGCACCCAACTTGGGAGTCCAGTCCCTTGCTCATCCTGCTCTGTGTTCGCCCACCAGAGGAGGAAGGAGCCACTGCCCTGGAACGTCAGCCCAGGAAATTAATCTGGCTTAGGAGAAGAATCCCAAACCTCAAACTGTGGACCTTTCAGAATTTAAGTGCGAAACAGTATCTTCCAAGCAGTATCTTTTTCCTGGGGTACGAATATGTTCCAACCTTGGAAGAACCTCCTTTGGTGGTTCCCAGAAACCAAGCGCTTCGGCGCCAGCATTTTCGAAAACAATACGGAAAATGTTCCAGCAACAAGCTCAGAGCCAGCCCTCGACTCAAGCTTGAATTAGACCTTTCGTTGGCAAAGGCAAGTCCCCAAACACATTTGCCGGAGGAACCGAAAAGTGTGATGGCTGAGAGGGCATTTCTAGAGAAAGACTGGTAGCTGCATAGCGAGAAACTCCTGATTTCTCCTCTGCAAAGTCCTTCCATCTCACCCCAGCTATCCAATTCGGCTGGGCATCTTGCTGCGAAGGCCAGTGGAGAAAAAATAAAAGCGCCCAGCTTGGCATTTCGGGGAAAAGGCACCTGCCCAAAGAAGATTAGCTCCCCACTCCAGCTTCCTGCTTGCTCAGACCCTCTGCACTTAACCTCCCTCATTGGAGCACCACGGGGGACTTTAGGATCGGGAGCTCTGTCTGTCTCTCATATGGCACAATTTCCTCATCCTACTGTGAGGTTAGGATTCTATCCTCTTATCCATCATTATCCCATTTTGCTTGCTTATGTCTCCCTAAAAAACCCCAGTGCCCACAGTCCTGCTGGAGACCCATTAACTCCCTTTTCTGAGCAGCCTTCCCGCTGAAGCTGCCTGTTGCTCCACACAACTGCCCCCCTTCTGCCATTGGCATTGGGTGACTTGGCAGCAGCACGAGCACCAAATGAATGTTTCGTAATGGAAGGGATTGCTTGGCAAGCTCAAGACATTTGCGGCTGCAATTACCTTCCCTTGTCTGTATCTGTGACTTCATGGCTGTAAACAGCCTTCACCACCATATAAATGGCTAAATTAAAAACACATTCAGGGCCCGGAACAAAACAACATTATCAGCTAGACCGTTCGCTTCTTTCCCTCCGTCCTCACCCCTCTGAAAGCGTAAGTAGTAGCGAAAGGATCACCACCACAACACACGGCCTGCCTTTTCGTTCCTACAGAATTTCACCGGAATCCGAGGAGCAAACGAGCCTCGTGGTTTCAAAATTGAGTTAGTCCGGGAAATTGAAGATGGATTTGTTGGATGTTCAGAACGTGTTGTTTTTCCAAGCGAACAAAACCTTCCCCAAATGGAGATGCATCGTCCCATATTTTTACTTCAATATGTGCTAGCTTAGGGACGCATTAAGAAAATAGAGACGCTCCCTTAAAATGATAGGATTCGTGCGTGGAAGACTTCCGATGTAGCAGGAAACGTCAGCTTATCCAGAGCTCCAAGTAGAAGCCTTTAATCCCAGTCCATTTCTAAAGGAACAAAGGAACCCAGAGCGGGAAGGTGGCCCTGCCTTTTTCTTGTAACACTAAAGGTTGTGTCCATTTCAACTGGGATATGTGACCAAAACTTGGTGGTTTAGGGCCTTACTTTTCTACAAGATCCAATGGTTCTTTTTCTTGGTGTTGCATGCATTCTTTGAAATCCAATCTTGTTTTATTAATCTATTTTATGTTAGAATTCTAATGGAATTCTAAATCAATGCAGCTATCTTTGAACTGGGGGCCAGGCATGGAACATGGGTTGTCTGAGAAGAGGGAATAAATACAGATAATAGCTGGATATAAGCACGGGAAATCACCACCGAGGTCTTCAAGTCCGGCTCCTCCCTGGAGCAGAAGGCTCACTGCTTTTGGGAGCATTCCTGTAAGTGGCCATCCAACCTCTGCTTGAAATGTCTGACGAGGAAGAGCTCATTCACTTCTATGGCAGTCTGGTCCACCATCTGGGAGCACATCATCTCAGGAGTTCTTCCTAATGTTCAGTCAAAACAGAAACATGGAAACAGAGCGAGTCAGAAGGGGTCTCCTGGGCCATCTAGTCTGACACCCAGCTCCACTCACGACACGCCCACCAAAACGCTTCATTTGTTTCTGTCATTTGGATCCATGAATTCAAGTCCAACCCAGATGTGGTCCATCCATCTTGAGAACCTTTCAGTTAGCTGAAGATGGCAGCCATATTGTCCCACCCATGTCCCTTCAACCTTTCCTCAAGAGCAGCCATCTACCTGTGCTTTGGCCTTTTTCAGCCAACGAGATCTTAAATCCCCGTTTCTGCTGGAGGACATTAAGAGTTCAGCGAAGACATCCAATGCACGAGGAACGAGCTCAGCCCTCCTTCCGCACTTGCTTCTTAACATCTGGTTTTTATGGAGCTGCTGCTATGAAATGTGGAGACTCCATTTAGAGGCCCCTCATTACAGGAAGGATATAGCCAGGTTGGAATTGGTGCAGCAAAGGGCCACAAGGATGGTGGGCGGATTGCAGGGAAAGCCGTATGGGGAGAGACTGAGGGAGCTGGGTCTTTGCAGCCTGGAGAAGAGGAAACTCTGGGGGGATCTGTTGGCGACATACAGGCATGTGAGAGGATGTCACATGGAGATGGGTAGAGACCTGTTCTCCCCTGCAGAGGAAGGCAGGACGCACTCCAACGGAGCCAAGCTCAGGGAGCCAAGGTTCAGTTAGGATGCCAGGAAGCACTTCCTGACGGTTAGGACCCCAAGGGTGTGGAATGGGCTTCCACGGGAGGTCGTTGAGGCCCCATCGGTGCGGGTGTTCAAGAATAGGCTGGACGTCCACATGGTGGGCATGTCATGAGGGGAGCTGGTGATTAGACTAGATGGCCTAGGAGGCCCCTTCGGACTCGCTCCGTTTCTATGTTTCTGTTAGATACATTCCTGAACAAGCCGCCTTCCCAGAATAAGGGCTCAGCAATGCGCTGGTGCAGCTACAATGGATGGACCCAGCTGGAAGACCACTGGGCAATCCATGGAGGCTTCCTGGGGAAGGTGCAAGCAACGTGTGAAACTGTGCGCAACCCTGACAGCTTTTGCTTCCTCCCGTGACTTCAGCCCACTCTTGCCCACATGCAGTTCTTATTTTATTAAATCCCTTCCATCTGTGTTTCATACTGTCAGTTTTTTGTTCTCTGGCCTGCGCATTGACAAAATCCAATTTCTACAACCAGAATTTCCTTCTACACAAGCACGTTCTCCTTAGGGCCAATGCACAGGTGCTCCACTGTGCTAACCTGCCTTAGCTAATGAAATTAGCACTAGTATGAATTCATTCCATTCTCCCCCTCCTGCATGCAGAACCGATCCACAAGTCCACACAGCTCGGGAGGTGGCGATCTGCCAAAGGCTGGATTCCTAGAAATCCAACCTGACTTGGCTCTGTGGCGGATTTTTCCAAGATGCCTAATTCTGCCTCCCAGCTGCCTTTGCTTTACTCCCTCCAAGGTTCATTCCGGATTTCAAACTCGGATCCCTTTCCTGTTTGTTCAACGGGAAATGAAGCGGTTCCACGGGCTGGTTCTGCTGGCCGGAACGCACAGCCTGGATGGCCAAGCCCGTTGACCCGGTGGCTGCTCTCACACCAGCTGGCAGGTGGCTTGCAAGGTGGCTGGCTTTTTTTCAGGGTCCTCTGCCTGAGAGGTTCCTAGAGATCCTGGCAAAAAGCAAGCAAGCCTTTTGAGTCCCTGCCAGGGACAGGGTGGGAAGCCTTTGGAGCTCAGATGCTCCTACCCAGATGGCCTTTCTCCCCAGAGATGACTTTGTAACTCTTGTATATGCTCCCCACAAGCTTGTTCTTGCGCTCCCCCTGGACTTCCTGTTTCATTTCATGATAATAGGATTTTAATTTGAGCGTTTCATGTGCAATTTTATATTATTCTCCAGATCCATTTGAAAATGATTTCCAAACCGACTCTGGAGGGCTGTTTAATGTCTGCCTCATTGCAGCTGAAGAAGGATCATAAAATGCAGTCAGGGAAGAGCTGCTGCCCTTGTTTAGGTTTCGGATTGCAAATCCGAGTGACATTAACTCCTTTCCCCCTAGGTGTATGAAGCACTCATTTCTTCATTTGCTTCTTGTGCCTTTATTCCCACGTGGCTGATACTCACCAGGGAACTTTCAGAACCCCAGCAAGATCCAAACACGGGCTCCTGAACCGCTGTGGTCACGCTTTGCCACTGTTTCTCAAAATCTGGATCCCTCCTCTTTCCACACGTGGATCAATGCTATGCTTCGTACAATGGCCCAGGTAATGGCATCCCAATCGAATGAATGAATGACATTTATTCCCGGTCATCTCTGCAGCTTGTCTTCTCCACACAGCAATAATGCCAAGTTTATTCCCATTCTCCCACTCACCCTCTTCCCCATGTTCTTGTGTGTGCACACACCCACCCCCTCATTCACTCACCACACTGGGAATCAGCGCATGAAAATAGCAGGATACGGTATTGGCAATTACGGGATGCAAGCTCAGCTGTGGGCTTGCATGTAGTGACACACCAACACCTCGAAATGCCTCTCTGCCGAATGAGAGCCCGTGTGGTGTTGTGCTGAAGAGCACAGGGCTGGGACTCAGGCAATCTGGTTTCTGGTCCCCGCTAAGTCCCGGAGGCCACTGGCTGACTGGGCCAGTCGCAGACTCCCTGTCCAGCCTTCCTCACAGGGTTGTTGCTGTTGTGGGGATAAGATGGAGAGGAGGAGGAAAATCGTGTAAACCCCCCCCCCCGAGGTCTTCAAAGGGGCAATGGTGGGATACAAATATAATGAATACAAATAATGCCTGGCCTGATCGCCTGGCCTCCACACCTAACATAAGCAGAGGCGCATGGCTAGCCTTTCTTGTAGACCCAGCCACATGGGAACTGATTCGGTCTGCTGTGAATCCGTAATGCAGGGGCAAGGCGGCGCAGCCCGCTCACCCCTTGTGGCTTTCAGTGGTCCCAAGCTCAGTTCAGTTGAGTGCCTTGTTTCCAATGGTGGCTAACCAGATGCATCCAACACAGCTGCTCCCTTCTCCTTGGTCAACTACAGAACCTGTTCCCAGCCTACATTCAGGACCCGGGCAGCCACCCAAATGCCTGATCCCGAGAGCCGGCAGCCCAGTGAGCCTGCATCTCCTCCATCACCGGATTCCCTTTACGGCAGTGCGAAACTCGCATCTTGTCCTCATCACCTCGGCTTCCCCCTCTGCCGCCCCATTTTAGGAAAAGCCTTCTGAGCATCTTGGCCTACCAAAGCCCAGGTCTTAGAAGCAAATTATTTTAGAGCATTTAATTCTATGTCCCCACTTCTCATCCTGATGTTGCTGAAACCAACAGCCATGGAATCGAGGAGTATTTGGGGAGGAACAATAAAACGGAGCAGTGGCTTTTTCTCTTTAGGTAACGTACTGGCCTGCTGGGTGAATGAGAGCTTCCGATGGGTCGTGGCCAAAAGCCTCTTGCTGTGTAGACTTATTCCAGCCTTCCTGTCCACACTGAAAATAAACAGTCGAAGTGTGAACCCTTTTCCCATTGAATCTTGCTTGCACCGCCAAGTACAAGCATCTTCAGAAAACTGAAGTTCCAAGGTCAGTAGTCGAAGGGGCAGGAAATGGTCGGGGGCACTGATCCCACGGCCGGAGCGTGTGTCAGCTGTGGTCACAGCCCTTGCGGTGCTTGTCGGATTCCATGGGCCTTCCTTGGGTACATGAAGCAGACGTCCCGTGCAACTAGCTTCATGGCGGATCACAAGCAGCAGGAGGGGCTCAGATTAAGGGCTCCTGACTTAATAATGATACGAATAGGTTCAATACGCATTCGTATTGCTTAAGAAGAATATTATGAGCTGTGGCATGTTGGACTGAAAGCCATGCTTTGCAGCCTCTGTCAGCGTTGCTAGGCTTAAGCCAGGGACGCTGGCTTGCATGCCCATGGGAAAATGAGTCTCCTCCACAGATGTTTTTGCTCAGTGGGACCTCTTAGCCCAGGAGTATTCGAAGAATATGGCCAGGTTAGAGTCAGTGCAGCAAAGGGACCCAAGGATGGTGGCCAGATTGCAGGGAAAGCCATATGAGGCGAGGCTGAGGGAACTGGGTCTTTTCAGCCTGGAGAAGAGGTGACTCCGAGGCGATCTGTTGGCAAGATACAGGTACATGAGAGGGTGTCATGGGTGGGAAGAGACCTCCCCTGCAGAGGAAGGCAGGATGCGCTCCAACAGGGCCAAGCCCAAGGAACCAAGGTTCAATTTGGATGCTAGGAAGTACTTCCTGACAGTTAGGACCCCGAAGGTATGGAATGGGCTTCCACGGGAGGTGGTTGAGGCCCCATCAGTGAGAGCGTTCAAAGATAGGCTGGACATGCACATGGTGGGCATGTCATGAGCGGAGCCGGCTGGAGCCAGGGGTCAGACTAGATGGCCCGGGAGGCCCCTTCTGCCTCACTCAGTTTCCATGTTTCCATCTTGGTTCATTCATTCAATTCCCGGGCAGTGGAGTTGTATCAGAGAGCAGGAGGAGATGACCTTTTCTCCATGATCTGGTGCTACTTCCCTGTTCATGAACATCATCAGTGAAAGTGTGATGGATCACAAAGAGGAGTAGGTCAGGTGGCCGGGTGGCCCCTTGGACCAATGGCATGAAGACCTGCTCTCACAGGGTTGGGACACAGAGCACCACAATTCAGGGGGAGAACAAGATCTTTCCACAGAGACAGTGCCAATTTCAGACCTTCTTGGTAGCAGGATGGAGAGAGAATTGTCTAAGATGCTGAGTAGCTGTGACCACCCTGAACTTGAACTTACCTTTAGTGCAAGGCAGGTTCATGGGTTCCAGTTGGTGTTACGGTGTCCCACCATGGGAATGGACTCACAAGTGTATGTGCGTGTGCACACACACACACAGGCACAGAGAGAAGCAGTTTCCCTCAAATTCCAGGATGCCGGGATCTCTGTGGGTGTTCCTTTTTTCATTTTTCTGTGAAGAGCAAATACGATATTAAAAACCAGCACAGGAGAACTTAAACAAAAGAAAAGGATGGTGTAGGAATTTGCAAATGAACCGGACCCAGACCTCCCGTGCCGAGTGGCATTGCTTTCTCTCTTCCAAACTTCCTTTGCATTCTTTATAGGGCAATTATGGGGGGAAAGGTGTTTGAAAGGGTTGGAATGCCATGGCAAGGAGACAGATTCGGTTGCTATGACTTGTCTGGGCTGGATGCCGTCCATTGCCTTGGCGATTTATGGGTGCATTGTTCAGCTAGGTTTATTTGCAGCATATTCTCCCAGCTATTTATGAATGTCGCGAATCCTCAACTTGTTTTGAAGATCATGTAGGAGTAGAGCTTCCCATTGAGGAAGGGGTGGCCAAGCAGGACGTTCCATTCTGGATGGCCTAGGATGGAGAAAAGGTCCAATGGCTTTTGGTATCAGGTTAAGTATCCATACCCCTCACAGTGAGAGGTGGAGTGTGTGTGTGGGGGGGAGAGACGGACGGACGGACGGACGGACAGGGCCAGGTCCCACTGATTAGTAGCATGAGATCTCTGGCACACTGCACATGATCTTCAGGACAATGCTTCTTTACCCCTGGGCTAGGATGTTGGGGCTGATACCCCGTCTCTCTCCACCCCCCCACCCCCGCCCCCAGTCTTCTCTTCTCCAGAAGGATCCAGCGGAGGGCAGCAGAAATGATCCAGGGTTTGGAGACACTGCCCTGGGAGGAGAGACTGAGGGAACTGGGCATGTTCAGCCTTGGGAAGAGAAGAGAAGACTGAGGGGGACATGAGATCCCTCTAGAAGGACCTCAAAGGCTGTCACAAAGAGGAAGGCCAAGATCTCCTCTCATTCGTGCCAGAGAGTAGGGCACGGAATAAACAGTTCAAGTTGCGACAACCCAGGTTCAGGCTGGGCATCTTTCAAGCTTCCTCACAGTCAGAGCAAGACGGCAGTGGGGCCAGCTGCCTGGGGAGGTGGGGGGCTCTCCCTCCCTGGGGACATTCAAGAAGAAACCAAAAGCCATCTGGGTGGGATGGTGTGACTTGGTGTCCTGCCACAGCAGGGGGTGGACTGGATGGCCTTCTTGGCCCCTTCCAGCTCTACTCCTCTATGATTCTATCTGACAGAAGTTGCCTCTTGGGCATCCAGCCACATGATGAGCGGCAAGGACTTGGCTGCGACCTCAGTCCTACTTCTTAATTAAATTTGGGAGTGGGTGAGTGGAATATTTGGCGTGTAACTCTGGGCAAATACTAGTCCCAACACTATTATTTGTGTGTAATGCACACTTATGTGGAAGGCAGGTACAGAGGGCCCTGTGAATGCGGTTTAAAATCATTCAATCCATTTAAATGCTTAAAAAGCAAATTAAAATAAAAATTGATTTGGGGGCAGAAGGCAGTTCTTTCGGAGATGTCCAATACCGGGCCTTCGCAAACACGAAAGGAAAAAAGGAAAGGAAGCAAACATGCCCTTTTCCAGATGTTGGGTACCGTGTCGATCCTCTTCCTTTTTCCATTGCTTCAATAGCTGATGTCCAGCAAACAGGTGTTTCTCCGTTCACCTTATCTTGCAGGTAGGAAAGTGCACCTTATCTCTGGCACCTGTTTGTTTTTCCTTGCTGCACTTGGACGGACCCTCGGCTGGAGTTTGTTCCCACTTGACTCAACAGGCATGAATGAAAAATTGCAAACACTCCAGTCAGTCTGTGGGCCAAGCGGAAGCAGCGGGCAGATCCTTATCTTAAATTGCCTGGAAACCTTTTAAGCTAGTCCCATTTATACAAAAATGAACGCTTCCGTTCTCTCCTCGCCTCTGCGCTGGACCCTTGCCTTGCTCTTCTAGAACAGGGGGAGCTGCAGAGGAAAAAGATGCTGCGAAATCCAGGGAAGGCATTCGAATGTCTCCCCGGGAGAACGCCAGCTTGCTATCCTAGGTCTGATCTTGGGGCAGGATAGTCTTCCCAAGGTAACTTAGGATGTGAATTGAATTGGCAGGGCTGACCCACAAGAGTTTGGAGCCTGAGGTGAGCTGACTACACCAGTGGTTCTCAACTGCACCCTTCTGACTACCCCCTTCACCATGGACGGCCTTTAAATACGTTTTGTGGCCGTGGACCTCCAAGACTTAGCTCAAGATTTAAAGCACCAGACTGCATCAAATGTTCGTTTCAATTTTCTCATGAAAGGCCTTCACATTTGGAGAGAAGGGAAATAGGTTAGAAATGCAGAAATGGAATGGGGTCAGAAGGGGTCTCTCTGGCCATCTAGTCTGACCCCCGGCTCCAGACAGCTCTGCTCATGACATGCCCACCATGTGCATGTCCAACCCAACCTTAAATTCCCTCGCTGATGGGGCTCAACCACCTCCCGTGGATCTGTTCATGCACACACTCCTGTTATAAGATCTGTATTGCAATGATTCCATATTAATTTCAAAATGATCATCCTTATTGGGGTATTTATGATCTTTTATATTGTTGTATTTATTGCATCTGCTTTGTAAGCCGTCCAGAGATGCACAGTGATTGGACGGGTTAGAAATATTCCAAATAAATAAATAATAGTATCAACACTCTTTTTGCTCAAATGGCCCATTTTTTGGTATTTTGACATGCTAATTCCAAATTTGATGTCGATTTTTACATTAAGATTTCATGAAAAGGTTTTACCATTCTTCTCCCCTCCCCCTTGTTCTCAGCATGTGCAGAAACATCAAACACCTGAAGGAGCGCTTACTTCCATATATGCCCGGCCGCCCCTTGAGATCGGCGGGAGAGGCCCTTCTCCGGGAACCCTCCGGGAGAGAAATTAGGAGGGTGGCTACTCGGAGGAGGG
Source organism: Varanus komodoensis (assembly GCF_004798865.1). Taxonomy (NCBI): domain Eukaryota; kingdom Metazoa; phylum Chordata; class Lepidosauria; order Squamata; family Varanidae; genus Varanus; species Varanus komodoensis. Next base: position 6,272,832 of record NW_025335440.1, read on the forward strand.
CTTTCTCAGCGGTGGCGCCCAATCTATGGAATGCGCTCCCCAGAGAGGTCCACCTGGCGCCGTCGCTATTTGTTTTTCGGCGCCAGGCGAAGACCTTTTTATTTAAGCAACATTTTAAATGTTAATACCACTGAATTTTATCTGGCCAGGGCGGCTTATTTTATATTGTGTGTTTTAAATTATTATGATTATCTATATGTATATTTTAACTTATTGGTTTTATTTATTGTTGTAAGCCGCCCCGAGGCTTCGGCGAATGGGGCGGCATAAAAATGTTTTAATAAATAAATAAAAAAATAAAAACACAGCCGTGTGCCGTCAGGCAGCTGCTCTCACAGCCGATCCATAGCTGATTGTTTTGAATTGAGGCATTAGGTTTTAAAAGCCAAGTTTTACAAAACAGGCATGGAAAATTAAGATTTTGTTCTATTTTCCATTCCCTCTTGCTTTCATTCATTTGCGCACTCATTCATTTGGTTTTAACTGCAAAAAAAAAAAAAAAAACATTTCTTTTAAATGGCAGGTGGTTGAGGCCCCATCGCTGAGGGTGTCCAAGGACAGGCTGGACGTCCACATGGTGGGCATGTCATGAGTGGAGCTGGCTGGAGCCGGGGGTCAGACTAGATGGCCCGGGATCCCCCTTCTGACTTGCTCTGTTTCTATGTTTCTGCCATACTTTCCTCTCCCATGGTAACTGGCCCTATAAAATTGCCTTGAATCAAAGCAGTGTCAAGCTCCTCACCTGGAGGAGGAAAAGCACACATGTCGCTTACAGTCTGTCTACTTAGGCAGACTTCCGAGTGGCTCCCGAGGGCTTTTGCGCAGGCTGTTATCAAAAGGGCAGCCTGGAAAACAAACGAAACGGAAGGGAAGACATCCGTCCGGAGCCATGATAGGCCAGAAGCAGTCGCCTTCTGCCAGGTTGCCCCTCACCTTTGCACCGCGCTCCCACTTGGCCGTGGGGGGGGTCTGTCCCTTTCACGATGCCAGAAAGCCAAGTGCATCACCTAAGGTCCTGCATTCCTTTGATCCACAGAGGGCCCCAGGTAGAAGTGCTGAGCTAGTGATAACGTTTGCGCAGGATTTTTTCGCAGCCTGTGGGGGAGTTGCTTGGTTCTTTAAAAAATAGCATGTATTAGGCAAAAACCTGAAATTCTGTACCACACCCCATATAGCTGACCGAAAGAGAAACCGGGGAAGCTTTGATGTCATGGCTGTTGGACCACAAAGCCCATTTTGGTGGAAGGAAAGGAATTCATTCGATCTCTCTTGCGATGGGCGGCGGGAGAAATTAATGGGGAAAATTAGTTGGGGCAGGATAGAATCCCGGGAAACCGCTCAGGGAACATGTGCTGCAAGGAGCTGGCTTGGAAACAGAGCAGTCCCTTGTGCATCGTCCAGAAAAAAGGCAGCAAGAAAGAGGACCTAAGAGGGCAGATGTGCCGGTACTGTGTGGCTTTGTTGCTGTTTGGTTGCAAAGTCGTGCCCGACTCTTCGCGACCCCATGGACAACATTCCTCCGGGTTGGGATAAATACAATAATACGGCTTGGGTCCTGGTTACCTGAAGGAGCGCTTACATCCATATACGCCCGCCCGCCCCTTGAGATCTGCGGGAGAGGCCCTTCTCCAGGAACCCTCCGTGGAAGAAGTTAGGAGGGTGGCTACTCGGAGGAGGGCTTTCTCAGTGGTGGCGCCCAATCTATGGAATGCGCTCCCCAGAGAGGTCCGCCTGGTGCCGTCGCTATTTGTTTTTCGGCGCCAGGCCAAGACCGTTTTATTTAAGCGGCATTTTAACTGTTAATATTATTGGATTTTATCTGGCCAGGGCGGCTTATTTTATATTGTATTTTTGTATTTTAATCTAATGTTTATATTTTTTAATTTAATGATTATAATTATTTTAATTAATTGTTGTAAGCCGCCCCGAGGCTTCGGCGAATGGGGCGGCATAAAAATATTGTAATAAATAGAATAAATAAATAATAAATAATTTAAGTAGAAGTGCATCCCAACATGGTGTACGCCAACATGTGTGAGGCGGGGGGGGGGGGCTCCTACTTGTGTACCTGCTCGAACAGTTATCCACAGGTGATCAACCTTCTTGTGGTTCTTTACCTGAAAACCAGACCTCTTTGGCAAGGTAGGCAGTCCTTTGTAAAGCCAGATTTGTGGGGGGGGGGGGCTGTCCTGCTGGGGAGGGAGGATTCTCAGGAAGTCCTACTCAAGGGAGGACTTCAGTGGGAGCAGCTGCAACTGGCGCTGTGTGACCCACCTCACTTAAAAAAAGCAAAGAGCAAAGAGCCAAAAGCCAAAAGCAAAAGCCGTCCTGAGAGAATTGTCACAAACGACGGCATGCAAATGCTTTAAATAAATAAATAAAAAGCAAAAACAAGCCCCCAGACCAGTTAGACCAGCCAACGGGCTGTCTGAGCAGCTGCTTCGGCAATGGCAGTTAGCGTTCCCTACGGTTTGTGAAACCGGTCCAGTGCATCCCAGTAACCCCTCCAAAATACTGCTTAGACTTGAAGTATCCATGAATACACTGCCTGGCTTCCACAGTCAAGGAATGGTGCCTTGAGGCAAACCTCTTTTGCTCGGAGGAGGCCAAACTGCCATGAGAGGAGCCGGTCGGTCCCTGTGGGTGAAGCCCCTTCTCATCAACCGGAGGCTGATTGGTGCCCGGATCAAAGAGCGCTTTCCCAGGGGAAAGGTGGGTTGGGGGCAAGCTGGGGCATGTGAGAAGAGAAGGCAGAGCCCAGGTCGTGGGTCCTTTGGGCAGCCATGGAGTCACCTGGAAGGAAAGCTCGCCCCCCCAGCTGACCCCTACCTGAGGACCTCACAACCCAGCTTGGGCCCTGCTCACACAGGGCTGCTGGGCACAAGTCCCGTCCTTTCCCAGGGCTTCATCCATCCTGATTCGCCCTTGAAAAAACACGGTACCTCTGTCCTGTTCGGGATGCATGTTGTCCCAATTCCAACAAAATGCAAAGAGCATGCAATCGAACACGGGAAATGCAGGAGATTTAAAGGTGTTTCTGAATCTCTTGTTCACTCATCCTTTGTATTCCTTGGTAGACTGCATCTGCATCTGGAGGTTCTGCATAGCCATCATAGCTATTAGCCCTGGGTAGATTTCTTCTTTATTAGCTGGCAAGAAAAATAACCCATAGCAAGGTCTGTGGAGGTGTTTTATAACACACACATACAGAGGGATCAGTAATAAACATTTCCAGGAGTGCTTGGCACGGGGTGCTGGCATTGTGGCTTATTTCTCAGCAAACATGTCTAATAAAGAAGGATAAAATTATTTAAAAGAACGCCGTTTGGTACTGGCTCATTACGGGGCTAGGAATATTAGTTAGCAAAAATGGCCCCTATTACCTGCAGTGGGCTAACACAGATGGCTTTGAACTGCTCCAATGCATCCGACGTGTTCCAGAAAAAATACGTGTACACATAAATAAGCTTATAAATGCAAACCAAAATAAGATTTTTTTCCGTTTGTAGTTTATGGTGCATTTGTTCCTTTCTTCGCTTTCGCCTAATGACCCCTCTGATATTTTGCCATCATATTAAAGCATTTTCCCTTCAAGAAATAATAAATTTAAAAATATTCTCTCCTCCCTCCCCTCAGAAGAGACTTGCTATATTTACCTTTTTAATAGTCAGGCTGTTTGTTAATGTTCCTTTGTTGAAGTGAAGGGATTTTGACCGGAAAATTGAAAATAGGAATTAAGAAAAATGGCTTGCCGTGAGCTAAGAAAGTATTCCGTGCGGCGGGCTGCCTGCCTCATGGAATGCTGGGTAGCTGGGTTGGGACTTTCTCTCTTTCTCATTAAAAGATCCTTAATGGCATTTCTTGGAATGAATTATCGTCTCCCGAGATCAGCCATCTTGAACTGCAACATCTGTAGGTTGGATAGCGGTAGAGAATCTATTTCAGGAGTTCCCCATGGAATGGCAAGGATCAACTGAGAAGAAAGATGAGTTCCGCCTTTGCTAGAACGTTGAAAAAGTGGGGGAAGCGTCTAGTGAAATCGATTGGCATTTAATTAGGGATGGGGGAGTGATGGGCTTGGTTTGCTCAGTCATGCAAGGTCTTGCGATGTCACACTTTTCAAACGACGCATGAATCAAAAACACAGCTATCCTTCGAAATTCGCTCTCTTGAATTTTGCAATGGGATTCCCAATCAAAAATGGAACAAAAATTGAATATATTAGGGAACTGGCTGTATGAATGAAAATAAGATTTTGAAATAATGCATAGTGGTAGGAAAATTCCTTCCCAAAATTCTATTAGACAACACAACAGGTTTATATGTTTTCAAGCAAATGTTAAAAAAAAAAAAAAGCCACTGCTGGAAGAAACTGAATTTAGGAATGGAAAAAAGGACAAACAGAGAGAAAGCAGAAATGACACTTGATTAAGGATAGACAGGGGATAATTAACTGAGAAGAATGGATGCGACAAGGTGAGGATGAGAAATTTTGGCCTTGTTGCTTTTCATCCTGCAGTACGGGGTAACTGGCATTCCCCAGCTCACATTCTGTGCTACAATATACACATGAGTAGTCCTTATCCATCCAGGATATTGCCACAGCGTCTGTTCTAAAAAAAGCCCCCAAATTTCAGCCTTCTGCCTCTTACAGTTTTAATTCTATTCAATAAAACATGTCCAGGGCCCAGAAGTACCCTAGAATCTTCATAGGAATAGCTTAATGGGGTACTTTTGTACCCAAAAACCGTAGGCCTGAAACAAAGGAACCAAGGAAGGTTCAAGAAGACCATCTTGGGGTCAATTTTGAAAGCCAGGATTCTTAGCTAAAACTTCCTGCAAACAGAATTAAAATCCATTTAGGAAAAGCTTTGCTATGGTTTTTTGAAGTTAGTAAGGCAAACTATTGTTATGCAGAGAAAATGTGTATTGGAGAGTCCTTGTTATGCAGCTTTTCTTGTTTTTCAGATCCTCAAGGGAGTATTAAAGCTTAAATTTGGCTTCACACACAGGATGTTCCTCACCTGAAGCACTTTTGTGTGGAGAACTTGCTTGCCATACTGGAATTCAGTCCTATCCAGTCAGGATCTATTGAAATTCCTGGAATGACTGAGTGGTAAAGCAGGGAAAGATGCTGAGGTCTCAGAGAAGGCCACACAAACCTGCCCTATCCCAACTCTGGCCCATTAGCTTCTGTACTGATGATGGATTTCCAGGATCCTGAAAAGGATGGCTCTCCAAGCCCTACCTGGAGATGCGGGGGGCTGAATCTGTGGCCTTCTGCCTGTAACGCCACTCCCTGAAGGATAAAGCAATACTCTAGTCCTCCAGGTTCTGAATAAGGGGTAAATTTAACTGCAGGAAGGTGGTTTATGCCAGCCTCTTCCCATCGCTCTTGGTGTCATCTCTGATCTGCAGTTGCTGGCAGTGTCTCCCAGTGCATTCAGACAACCATCTTCCCCAGCCCAACATGGAGTTGCCCAGTCCGTCTGCATGCAATGCCATTGCCCCGTCACTCCGCTTCCTCGCTCGCCAGGAAGCCAAGGAAGGGGGCACGTTTGCTCTGTCCGTCCCCGTGCTTGGTTGGCAACCTCGCGCACCTCAAGACTCGTTTTCCCACAGGCGTGTAATAAATATTTCTTTCAACGCTTTCTCAGTGGACACTAGGAATCCACATGGTTCTCTCCTGATCCCGTGAGTCATTCTATATGTTTGTCTTTGGTGCAGGGAAGGGGGAGAAACTATCGCAAACCCATCTGATTCTCATTTACGCCTCTTCTGCAAATATAATTCATGGTTTCTAGCAGTCTGGTCAGGACTGTGCCGGAAACAGCTGCTTGGAAACATGGCACAGTCACATCTGCACTCAACGTGCCTTTCGCATGATAAGCGAGGCCGGCTCGATCGGATTAAAAATGTCAGCGTGGCCTTGCGTTGTCAGAACAAAGCTTCCCCGAGTCTCAGCCCCTGCCCCGTATCCTGCAGTGGCCAGCCAGGTGCCTCCAGGAAAGGCTGGGGCCAAAGCCACAGGCTGTGCTTCTCATCTGCCCCAAAGAGGGCAGACTGCTTTTGAATGTGGAGGCTCCACTGAGCTTCTCGGCTTGTGCGGTCCTCTATTTGCGGGGAGGTGTCTGGAAGCCACGGGGCCTGTGTTCGCACGGTGGACGGAAGCAGAGAACTGCTGGTCTCCAGTGGGACCTGAAGCCTCTCTGGGCTGCAAAGGCTGCCCCCTCCCTCCGGAAATGGGATGCACAGGTAGGCAGAAACGCAGCACCTGAGAAGGAGCAAACAAATCAGTCTCTAAACAAAGAAATGGAAGACGGGAACCCAGTATTTAGATGGTCCACAGGGTGGTAACATAGTGAGAGACTTGGACTGGGGCTTGGAAAGTTCTAGTCCCCCCTTAGCCGTGGGTTATTTATTCATTGATTTTTTTTTTATTTATTTAAAACTTTTCTAGACCATTACTGAAGTCTTGGGACGGTTTAACAATACAAAATGTAACTAATAAGACACAGCAGCCTAAAAATTCAACTAACAATAAAACCCCAAATAAAACAGCCAGGCCTTGAAACATTGGGAAAATAAAAAGGTTTTAGCCTGGTGCTGAAAAGAATAAAGTGTCCACGCCAGGTGAACCTCTCTGGGGAACGTATTCCATACTTGGGGTGCCACCACAGAGAAGGCCCTTCTCCGGGTAGCCACCCTCCTAATCTCCTTCAAGGAGGGTTTCTGGAGAAGGGCCTCTGCCCCAGTTATTAAGGGGTGGGTAATGTTGGCTCAGTCGCTAACTTTCCACCAAGCCTACTTCACAGGGTTGTTGTGAAGACAAAAAATGGAGGATTGCTGCATCGAGCTCCTTGCAGGAAAAACCTAGAAGAATCCTTCCCCAAAAGGAGCTTCATTCTAGTTCATTCTATCAAGGCTGGGCAGTGGGAATGCCCAAACACCAGGCCACCTTCAAAGATACTGCAGAAATCTCAGTCGGTCCGGAATCCAGCACCCTAAAGGGAGAGCACAGATGTGTGGATGCATCATACCCATTGCGGAAGATCCGCACCAGTGACCAACCTCTTCCAGGCCAAACTCAAGAGATCCCTGGAAGGGCCTTGTCTCTCTCTCCCACCTCTGCCAGATACGTGAGAAAGAGACTTTTTGATGGCAACTCCCCACCAAAAGAGGAATGGTGAGCTCATCTTTGCTGTCCTTCACCAGCAGGTCCATCATTTATTATTTATTTATTAAAACGTTTTTATGCCGCCCCATTCGCCGAAGCCTCGGGGCGGCTTACAATAATAAGTTAAATAATTAGAACCATAGATTAAAAATATAAACATTAGAATAAAATATAAACATACGATATAAAATAAGCCGCCCTGGCCAGATAAAATTCAATAAAATTAACATTTAAAATGCTGCTTAAATAAAAAGGTCTTTTCCTGGCACTGAAAAACAAATAACGACGGCGCCAGGCGGACCTCTCTGGGGAGCGCATTCCATAACTTAGGCGCCACCGCAGAGAAAGCCCTCCTCTGGGTACTCACCCTCCTAATTTCTTTCATGGAGGGCTCCCGGAGAAGGGCCCCTCCTGCCGATCTCAGGGGGTGGCTGGGCATATATGGACGCAAGCGCTCCTTCAGGTAACCAGGACCCAAGCCATCTAGGGCTTTATAGGTCATCACCAACACCTTCAATGGAGTCCAGCAGTCAGATTTGAATTCTGGCTTGTGCAGATTTTAAGAACTGGTGGACGGCGTAACTCCTGCATGCCCTCTTCCGTAAGAGCTTGGTCAAGTTGCATGGTTCGTTCCCCAGCTTCGTGAGGTCCCCCAGACCAGCTGCACAAGGTTTGCACGGCTCTGTGTGATGCAATGGGCATTTAAACTCCGTGGAAGAGAGCCCCACGGATGTCTGGTTTTTCACAATGCTGTACTTGCATGGAGAAGAGCAAGCCATTGGCTGCAGTGGGCTGAGCTTGGCTGAGCATCAATCCATCCATGATAACCTAACACGCAATGCCATGCAGGCCGACACAGAATAATATCCTGGAGCACTGTCGGGTCTGTGGCCGGGACACGGATGGCCAGAGATGAAGCACCAGGACAACAGGACTTCAGGAGAGACAGGGTCCAAATGCAGGCTGAACGGAAAGGCCAAGTCTCGTTCATGGTGTGGGCCGAGCTCAGGGACCGCAAGACGAGGGTGGCAAAAGAAGGACGTGGTTAGGAACAAGGGCAGGGTCAAGGACCAAGAAGACAAGCAGAGGTGCTGGTCCCTTGAACAGGATGACGGAGGTGGGTGGAGAGCTGTTCTCCCCTGCAGAGGAGGGCAGGATGTGCTCCAAGGGAGCCAAGCGCAGGGAACCAAGGTTCAGTTTGGATGCCAGGAAGCACTTCCTGACAGTTAGGACCCCCAGGGCGTGGAATGGGCTTCCATGAGAGGTGGTTGAGGCCCCATCGGTGCGGGTGTTCAAGGATAGGCTGGACGTCCACATGGCGGGCATGTCGTGAGCAGAGCCGGCTGGAGCCGGTGGTCAGACTGGATGGCCTGGGAGGCCCCTTCTGACTCGCTCTGTTTCTGTGATACCCACTTTTCTTCCCCCAAATAATTACATTCTGTGAATATTGTCCTGTGAATATGACTGTTTTCCCACAAGGACTGGATGCTAGTCCTCCTTACAGTGGCTAGGCTGCAAATTTGGCTGAATTCTGCAGCGAGAGGGGAGGGAGAATCGTCTGGATAGCCAATCCAGAATCGGCTCACAGGAATTTAGAATCAAAGTTCACGCGCCAGTGTAAACAAGGTGTGTCGCTCCAAAGCTTGGCTCACTTTCATCTCCGGCATTGGCAGTGGACTGAGGATAGGAACTGTTGAGCTCTGGGAATCCCTCTCAGCTCCGTGTACATTCCTACATTAACCTCTCTTCCCTTTTATCAAAGTAAATCCACATTGTAATCTTCTTGGTGGCCACAACACACTTCGTCTTGGTTGCTCCAGCTCTTCTCTGGGGATCGAGGTCCGTTTTCTCCTCTTGCATGTGTGGACTCATTCTTCGACAACCGTCAGATGGAGGGGTGGATGAACGAACAGCCCAGAAACTCATGGAATGAGTCGAGGATTTTCTTTTTGTCTCGGCTGACCGTGTCCATTTCGCTCAGCGTTTCCCTCCTATGTCATGGCATTCCATGTCTTCTCCTCTTGCTCTTGTCTGATTCTGAGACAGATGATAGTTAGCACAATGCGCTGTGAGACTTTGGAGGTAAAATGAGATGGAGCATAAGGTAGATTTGGTTGGATTACAAGCCCCGGCTCGCCCTGGATGTAACTCTAGCTTTGATGAGCATTAGCTATGTTGGAATTGTGGGCAAAATTTAGAATAGGTGGTGGAGAAGATTAACTTGAGTGCCACATACGAGGGGGAAAAGCAGACACCTGTTTAAGAAAGACCTCGTCTGTCAGATGAAACTGGCAGAAGCGGAGAAAGGACGGACAAGGGACCAAAATATCTACCATATACGAGGCCTGAGCTGGGTTGGCTCTTGGCAGTCCATAAATCTTAATTGCATTCAGAGAAGGAAAGCATGTGAGCCTGGTGTGCGTGAGGGACAAAAGACATGCATTGATTCATCCCAGCTTCCAGACCATCTGCGACGTTACGTTCGTTTTGCAATATTATGGGCTGTCCAGCAGAGGGAGATGCAGCCCAAGAGTTGACCTAGGGCCCCAAATCCAAGTTTTGTTTCGGTGAGCTTAGCGAAAGAGGGAGAGATGAAAGGAGGCAAGGTGTGGTCATTGCAGGCCGAGAGGTGCAATTTGCAGCCGATTATCCTGATTGTCTCTGTGCCACCTCCAGTATCAGAGGCCTGTGTCTGTTGGCTGCTGGGGAACATGGGCAAGAGGGGCCTACTGCAATAGGAGCCTCATCTCCTATGTGAGCAGAATACTGGGCTTCAAGGACTCTTTGATCTGATCCTACACGGCTTCCCTCCTCTTCTTACCCTTTTCCATATTATATTGGGCTGAAATTGCCTCTTGCCCCTCACCTGTTCAGGAATAACTCCTTACCACAGTTTGAACTGCTGTGAATGTATAGAATATACATAAACATTCCAGCTTCAGAGGGAGAAGAGGCGGAGGGGGGTGTCATTGAGCATTTTAAGAAAAGCTGACCCCCCCAAATGGAGCTGCCTCGGAGGAGAATTCGGCGAAACACTTTTTAAAGGCCAGGCCTGTCCTACCAACGTTTCAGTATTCATGGTCTCTGTGTTTAATTCTGAATTTAACCTTCTGGAACGCGGTCCCAGGTCTGTCCACAAACTCAGGCATGGTGGGTAGGAGTTGCTGGGAATTGGATGGCTTATTTCTGTCTAGTCATTCATAGAATCAGAAAATCATAGAAGAGTAGAGCTGGAAGGGGCCAAGAAGGCCATCCAGTCCACCCCCTGCTGTTGCAGGCCACCAAGTCACACCATCCCACTCAGCTAGCTGTCCAGTTTCTTTTTGAATGTCTCCAGTGTGGGAGATCCCACCACCTCCCCAAGCAGCTGGTCCCACTGTCGTCTTGCTCTGACCGTGAGGAAGCTTTTCCTGATGTCCAGCCTGAACCTGGGTTGCCACAACTTGACTTGATTATTCCGTGTCCTGCACTCTGGCATCAGCAGGAGGAGATCCTGACCTTCCTCTTTGTGGCAGCCTTTGAGGTCCTTCTAGAGGGAGCTCATGTCCCCCCTCAGCCTTCTCTTCTCAACGCTGAACATGCCCAGTTCTCCCAGTCTCCCCTCACGGGGCAGTGTCTCCAAACCCTGGATCATTTCTGTTGCCCTCCGCTGGACCCTTTCTAATTTATCTGCACCTTTCTTAAATCTTGGTGCCCAGAACTGGACACAGAATCCCAGCATTCATAAGATCACACCCCTGCTTGCGCTCACTTCAGGGAAAGCAAAGGAACCGGTTAGGAACTTGCACAAGGGGAGCCCTGGCTCACCCAGTCCAGCCCTCTGTCCACACTGTGGCCAACCAGTAGCCCCCAGGATCCCCCTATCAGGACAAGGACACGGCACCCCCTCCTCCACTTTCCTCACACCTTGCACGATGCTGGACGCCTCTCTCAGCGCTCCCCTACCTCAGCCATCCCCGAAATTAAGTCATCGGGAGCCCCTGCAGTCCCCAAAGCAACTCAGCTGCTTTTCCCAACTACAATATCCTTTCCAGGTGTGGCGACCCACACCGCACGCAGAATCCGAAGGGTGTCTCCACCGCAGGCTCGCATCAGGGCAGGATGACCCTGGCTGCTTCATCTGCAACATTTCCCTAATTCTGCCTAGCAGGGCCTTTCCACGGCAGCTGCCCACCAGCCTGGGCACCCGCCCCAGTTCAGTTCCTGTGAGTTATATTCCTTTTGGCCTCACTAGTATACGCCGTCGAAAAATGAGAGACAAGCTAAACAAAATATATCTGTGGTGCCACGGAATGCGTAAGAAGCCCCTTCTTTGGCTGCGTGGATTTTTTATGTTTACCAGTCGTCCTGAGAAGAAGCACAGAAGGGGCACTGGCTCTTGGGAGGTCTGGGGAGTCCATGTGGCCTACCTTACCGAGAACGATCCTCCATTTGAAAGAATCGCAGCGGGCAGTCCCCCAGCACCTTCTCCCTTCTGTGATGGTGAAGGTCATCTTCAGAGGCTCTCCTCCAAGTACCCCCGGTGGTGCAAGGGGCAGATACTGGGGGAAGAGTCTTCTGTCCAGCATCCCCCTCCCCCAATTTGGGGGATGCCCTTCCCAGGAAAGATCTACCTGGCATCTTCCCTGAAAGGCCATGGTTGGGGGTATAGCCACACTCTGCATGCTGAAGCCCCCAAGTCCAGCCCCTGGCATTTCCCAGCTAGGCTGAACATCCTGGATCTTTTGCTGCTGCTGGCCAGTGCTGGCAATACTGGGCTATATGGACCAAAGGACCGACTCTGGAAAAGGCTGATTTTAATATTCCTATAAGGTTAGACATCAGGTTAAGACTTTCTTCCTCTAGCAGACCCCTCATTTCTAATTGGTTGCCCCGAGTATTCATTTTACTGCTAGCTCTTTAAGAGTTTATTTTTCCCTAAATGTTTGAGGACACAATTCAGGGTTAATGCTCTGAACCCGGATGATGATGGGCATCCTACGCAAGGGGGCACGAGCAAGGAGATCATATGCACCTCCTGGATTCCCTGAGTCACAGTTCCATACTCTAACCACTAGACCATGCTGCCTCTCTTTTATGCTTGCAAACCACCCCCAGGACTTAAATCTAGGGATGGTTTAAAAATAACGAAGCCTAAGAAATGGAAGCAAAAGCTCTGAATTTGTCTATCCTCACAGCCTTCCACAGCCAGGCAAAATGTATGCCTTCTCTTCTTAAAATTCCAGTTGTTCTAAGCAAAATTTATTTCCACACGTACAAATTAGCACGTTCCTATTATACATATTAAGAATCTGTTTTGGGGATGCAATTCCCTGTCCGTGCATTTTTCTCCTTCCTTCCTTCGTTTCTTCCTCCCTCCCCCTCCCCTCCCCCTTTCTCCTCTTCCTCCTCTTCTTCATGGCTTTCCCCTTCCCTGCCTCCAGTGTCGGGGAGCCCATGACCCCCCAGATCATGGGCTCTACTGTCCTATTCCTCTAACAGCCAGAAAGTTTTCTCCAATTCCCAGCTGAAATCTGACCTCCTGTAATTTGGGCCCATTTTCCACGTCCTGCGTTCTGGGATGCTCAAGAAATGATCCCGGCCCTCCTCTGGCTGACAGCCATTCAGGCCCTGGGCAGGGCTCTCCTCCCTCCCCAGCCTTCTCCTCTCAAGGCTAAACACATCCAGTTCTCCCAGTTTCCCCTCACGGGAGCCAGTCCCCAGATCTTGGCCTTCTTCTGAAGCTTTGCCACATCACTTGCCTCTTCCTTAAACTGTGGTACCCAGAACTCAGGTGCTGTACTCAGGATGAGGCCCGGCCAGTACTGAGTAGAGAGAGAGAAGGAGACCTCGTGATTCCATCCAGCTGTGAGCTTCAGGCACTTTCCTGGATGAAAGGCCTGCTCCAAATCCATCCGTCCAACCGACATTTTGAGACAGTCGGTCATGTTCCAGGGTTTGGGGTTCTGGACGTCCTTCTAGTTTCTGTTTTGTGACTCTGATTGAGAGTGGCGCTTGCCCCTCCTCGCATTTTGGGGGCCTGCCTACTTCTCGAGGTAGAATTGCACCCCTTCTCTTGCTTTTTGCAGAGCCAGACCATCACTCCTTCCAGCTAAGGCCACCCAGTCTGACTGGCAGCAGCTCATCGAGGCGTCAAGCTGGGGCCTTTCCAAGCCTTTCTATTTAGGATGCTTTTATCCTGGGAAATGCCGTGGCTTTGGAAACCGAGAGATGTTCTGCACAAACAAATACACGCTACCGTCCCATTTTTCCGAGCAATTGCCTCCTCTCTCTTGCAGCACGGTCTGGCTCAGGACATTCAAAATCCATCTGATTTGGTGGACATCATGTGCTGGTATCACACTTCCAGGACTCTTTCTCTGCAAAAAGAGGGGTACAGTTTCTGCAACCCAGATGGCCTGTTGCTTGTGCAACACTCTGGATATACAGAATAAACCATCTGTTTGTTTGTTTATTTATTTAGAAAATTTTTAGGCCGCCCCATTCGCCGAAGCCTTTACCACGCCTTTCTTCCTTTTTCACTTTGATGAGCATATTCTAGGTATGGATGGATTTCATTTCATTTTGGTTTGGTAGGAATTTTTCAAAATTTGCAGTGCTGTCCATATTTGGGGCAAAACGAACTTGAGGGCTTGTGTGTGTGTTTGTGCGTATTTTACGACTGGGAGAGAAACCGAGTGCTTAGCTCATAAAAGTCTCAATTTGAATCCCTGTGTATTTTACCATGGGCTCAATGAGTGGAACCTCGTCTTTGTTTTGACAAGGTCCTCAGCTTTAATAGGTCTGTGTAAGACAGTTATTACATGGTTCCCTCCATGCTGGGAATAGCCGGAGCAGCAAGATAACGCTCATTCCAATACAATCTTTTATGAGAGAAAGAGCTGGAGATGTTTTGTTTGGTTGGTTTTTAAAGTACTGTGGAAGAAAGCCAAGCCTATAGATCTGCCCATCATTCAGGTTTTCCCACAAAGCTGCCCTCAGCTCAGACACATAATCCGGGACATCAGATAGAATATTTGCAAAGCCAAAAATGAGAATTTTTTCCAGCATCCCTGTCTCTGCTCAAAGTCTTCTCATCCTGATTGGAAAAGTGGCACTGCTGTTTCTTGGCAAGTTCTCCTTGGATGACCCTGTGCCACCCTCTCCCAAGCAGCCACAAGTAAAATATTTTCAAGCTCCTTTGAAAGGGTGAGTTCATTGAAAAATGAAAATATTGTGGATTACTCCCTTCATGGACTTTCCTACCTCCCACCCGACACCAACCAGGTTCACAGAGGATAAATTATGCCGGTGTCTTGACACTCAGCTGGAAAACCTAGCAAAACATGCCTATAATGTCACCAGCAACTCATTTGTGGGATTTATAGCATGGGCCATAAGCAATGCTTGCTGTTTATGGCGGGCCGAGACCGCTGCCTCGCGAGGTTCCTTTAGCACTGGTTTTGCAGGATCTCAGGGGCTCGGCGGTCCACGGCTGCCCCGGAAGGGCAGAGATAGAAACAGAGAAACAGAGCGAGTCAGAAGGGGTCTCACAGGCCATCTAGTCTGACCTCCGGCACCAGCCAGCTCCGCTCACGACATGCCCACCATGTGGATGTCCAGCCTATCCTTGAATACCCGCACCGAGGGGGCCTCAACCACCTCTCATGGAAGCCTATTCCACACCCTCGGGGTCCTGACTGTCAGGAATTGCTTCCTGGCATCCAAACTGAACCTTGGCTCCCTGAGCTTTGCTCCGTTGGAGCGCATCCTGCCCTCTCTGCCCACCTCCGTGTGACACCCCCTCACATACCTGCATGTCGCCAACAGACCCCCTCTGAGTCTCCTATTCTCCAGGCTGAAGAGGCCCAGTTCCCTCAGTCTCGCCTCATACCCCATCATCCCCTGCAAACCGGCCACCAACCTTGTGGCCCTTCGCTGCACTGACTCCAATCTGGCTATCTCCTTCCTGCAATGAGGAGCCCAAAACTGAGCACAATACTCCAGTTGCGGGCACACCAGAGTCGTGTAGAGTGGTAGTAACACCTCTCTCGATCTAGAAGCCACGCTTCTGGCTATGCAAAGACAGCCTCCAGGTTGTCTTTCAGCCATCTCTCATAGCCATGATGTGGCATCATGTGGGAGCTTTTTAGCATCAACATTCCATCTCTCTTCACAGCCCTGCGGGGGGTTTATAGGGCGGCATCCACTGCAAACACAATGCTATACTACTGCATTCTCGCTAGCCAAATAATGCGCAGAAAAAACTGGAATTCTGCAGCCCGTATAATGTATGCACCTATGTACTCATCTATCCCCTTTTTTCATAGCACATGAAAGCATAGAGTAAGCATAGGAAGGAACTGCAAAGGACACAGACAGTGCTTTGAACCAGGATGCTGCGATGCGCCATCATGTCGTCACTGACTTATGGGGACCCCGTCAACAAGAGTCCCCCAGAAGTCCTCTCCAGAACGGCCTTGCTGAGATCTTCTGAATTCCAGGCTGCGGCTTCCTTTATGGGGTCAATCCACCTCAAAGCCGCCGCCTCCTTCTGCCAAGCATCATTGTCTTCTCCAGGGAGCCTGGAGCTGTCATCCATGTCCAAAGGATGACAGCTCAGTTTTGACATTTTTTTGCTTCTGGAGAAAGTTCTGGCTCGATTTGACCACTTGTTTGGTCCAGGATATTCACAAAACTCTCCTCTAGCACTGCGTTTTGAATGCACCCGTTTGCTTCCAGGCTCTTCTCTGTCCTGCTTTCACAGCCATACACATCTTGGCCTTGGTCTCCAGAGACATGTCCTTCCACTTGATGATTTTGTCTAGTTCTTCCATTGCTGTCCTTGCAAGTTTCAGTCTTCCTCGAATTTCTTGGCTGCAGCCTCCCTTTGAAAGGATGGCTGAGCCAAGGTATACAAAATCTATCACAATGCTGATTTCTTCATTGTTGACACTAAAGTTCTGCACATGTGATTTTACCAGTCGTTGAGCTTCTAAGATTTTGGCACTCGCCCAGACTCTTTCAAGCATCTTTAAGGACACGATTATAAGCTTCCAAGGTTAGCCTGGAGTCCCAATTCCAAGAGTCTGTGATTGGAAGCTGGGACTCTTGACAGCCAAGCCCCCTTCCTGCCCATGGAGTGGACCATGCCAACTGGCTGCCCTCTCTGTCACAACCGGGCCTCAGTGGAGGAAAAACGGGTTGGCTGGGGAGTGTGAAGGGGCCGGGGGAGGGAGATTCCAGCTCATCCCTCTCCCATCCCTTTCTCTGGCACTAAATCTAGGCTGCTGAAAACAGCCGTCTAGAGAAAACACACGGTAATGGCAGAAACCTTTCCCGCCACATCTTGCACCTTGCACAGGATGCTCATAAGACCCTTACAAGCATCTGCCGCTGGCATGAAAATATTGCATCCTCTGGGTCATAAGGACTAGAAACCTGTTTTTATTTCCTTGGCAGAGAAGCCTTAGGATCTTTCAGTCTGCTCCTGTGAAATTACAGCATACATGTCCATAGCCCTGGTTTTAACGGTGCCTTGCAGAGTTAGTTAGAACTTGTGCTTGTAAGAGGAACGAGACCGTGGTGGGTATGCGCTGGAACAGGGCGGCCCAGCATGCACAGACAGCCAAACAAAAGTGTTTTGTTGTAATTTAGCCCTGTTGTAAAACACTTTGGGAACTGGCTGAATAGAGAAGGAATGGAGTCTCTGAGTGTAGGCAGGAGCCTGGCAAAATGGGGGTGATGAGGTTTGTAGTCCAAGATATAGGCAGGGTACTGGGTCAGCGGCTGCTGGAGTAAGGTAAGAGTCCATATTCAGCTCTTCTGCTTCCCAAAGAGGCCTTTGTCCTTTCCTTGTCTTATTTCACCTCCACTTCAGAGAAGGGGGTCTGCAGAAATTTTGTTCGAATGTGTTGGTAGAAGGACATCAGCATGTTACCTTCGTGGCTGCCGAAAAGCAGACGGGGAGAGTGATGCACAGGAGGCTGCTCTGAAGGGTCGGGGTCCCAAAGAGTTGAAGGAACTCATGGTTACACCAAGAGATGCTAGCCATTCATCCCAGAGGATTATGCAGATGACCGTCTTCTGCCAAAGCTCCAGAAGGTGCTCATGATGCATCTGTTGACAGCCAGGTATCAGCAGATCATCTCTTGAAAGGGGATCAACACTGCTGTCTGGTTCAGAGCAGAAATATGATGGTGGATGTCAAAGAACCTTCAACAACATCCTAACTTCTGAAGTGGGAAGTTCACTCACAGAAGCTGGAAATCAGATCAGCTGGCAAAGGAGGAGGAAGGTCATTGTGGAAGGACAAGTCCGTGTACGACTTATTATTATTATTATTATTATTATTATTATTATTATAACATTTCTATGCCGCCCCTTGCCGAAACCTCGGGGCGGCTTACAACATGATAAAATACATTGAAATACAATAGTACATAATAAATTACCATTAAATACAAAATACAAAAAATACATTGACTTACAAATATAAAATTAAAATTATCAGTATAAAATAAAAATATAGGAGGAGAAAGAGAAGGAAGAAGAAGTTGCCCTGGCCAGATCATATGTTTTAACAATTGAAATGATGTTTAAATAAAAAGGTCTTTACCTGGCGCCGAAAAACCCTTAACGACGGTGCCAGGCGGACCTCTTTGGGGAGTGAATTCCATAGGTTGGGCGCCACCGCAGAGAAAGCCCTCCTCCGGGTACTTACTCTCCTAATTTATTTACTTATTCCAAGTGGAGTGAGCTGACGCATCGATCAGGAGAAAGCGATGTGGTCAGTCAGTGTTTACAAGAACCGATGCAGTGTGAACGAATTATGGAACATTTGCCCGCTTTATGATCTTCTAATTGCTGATGCTCGAGTTCTGAAGACACTGCTCCTTACTAGCCTCTTCCATAGACAGAGGAACAATCTTGGTTGCACCTTCCAAGTTTAGGCCTCGGTGTCAGCCCTGAAGTTTCTGAACGTACAGCATCCTGTCTGGTGGACGGTGGTGGGAAGCCAGCCAATTGGTCACAACTCTTTGGGGGCTTCCTATGCCTTCCTGAACAGACTCAGCTCAGAAACACAGGGACCAAGTCCGTGCCCCACCAGCTCATTCCAAAGATCCTTCTAGTCCAGTGCTGTTTCTCACAGGGTCTTTCCAGACCCTAAGTCTTTTTTTGAAGACCGCAAGCGTGGCGTGGGTACAGCAACAGTCTCCCAGGGTCAAGTATTTGGGGGCAGAACTGCTCTCAACACCGGGAGTTTCCTGACACCATGCAGAAAGATAGGTGCCTCTTTCGCACCAGCCTTCTCCAAACTAGTGCTCCTCGGTTGTCAGGGACTAACATCTCCAAGAAGTCTAACCATTGGAAGGCAGGGCTGAGACAAAACTCCAGGGAATCCATCCCTCCTGCCTTCGTAGGTGTCCTCTCTGTGCAGCCTGGTCTTGGAAGCTGAGCTGAGCAGCCTTCAAGGCTTGCGGAACAAAGGTTGTGCAACACACAACTGTTTTCTGTGTCACATGCAGCAGTGGAGAATGACACCCCTTGGAAGAGGGGGGGCTGCCTGCACCACGATCGCACGGGCTTGATTCCTGGCAAGTGCTGTGTAAATGCAGGAACTCAGGAACTCAGACTCGCAGCTGTGACTAAATGGGTCAGAGTCCAGGAAGCTGAACCCAGGAGATCTGATGGATCTGATGGATCCCCTCCAAACAGGTTTCTCACACAGCCTCACTGGTGGGAACTGGTCAGAGTCCAGGGAGGGAAAAGCTGGTCCATTCTCTCTGCCTGAAAGACCTTTCTTTTGCTGGTAGGAGACACCAGAGCTTCCGACTGCGCCCTCAGACACGAGCGCAAGCACACTCACACAATCATGACTTTGGTTTCCTGCCTCAGTTCAGCTCTAATTAGTTGAAATTAATCATCCCAGGTTAGTTTTGCCTGGAACTCCTGTTGGCGTGTGGTCTGCAGTGTGATTTCTGACGTTGCCTTGGACCTCTCCGGGCATCCTCCCAGCTCCCTTCTCATCCTGTTTTTAATGTTATTTCTTTAAGTTTGTTTTAAATTGGGAAGTTGTCCTGCTGCAAAGTGAAGTTCTTCCTCCAGAACCATTTTTAATTGGGTTCAACCCCCCAAACCCACATTGGCTTTGCTTTTATGAGTAGGTCGCTTTCCATTCGGACTCACTAGTTCACCTTCTGGAAGAGGCTGGTTTCGTGATGGTTCGGCTCATCATTTTAAGTGAACTGGCAAGTCCTTGAAGCCCCCCGTTTTGTGAGGGCACCTACAACATTCCCCATGTGCCCCTCAGCCAAAAAGATGGGGGTTCTTGTGAGTCCCTCAACGTTAGGCACTGGGTTCAGTGACTCTGAGAGGCTCTTCTTCTGCGTAGCAGCCACGTCCCTTCAGAAACTATGCAACTTTTCGGACAGCTAGGAAGACCGAAGAAGATTGAAAATCCATTACGAACATCTGCGGGAAGTAGTCCTGCTGGGAAGCAATTGGGCATGCTTCAGAAAGAGGGGTTGGTCTTTGGCCCGAGCAGACTCCCCTGGAACGTCCCAAAGTCCCTTCATGAACCAATTTGTCTACCTGTCTGCAGTGGAACGGATCAGGGCAAAGGATAAATGTTTCTGACAAGTTACGCAGCTCCTTGAGTCACCTGGGACAGCTCCCTTGCAGGGAGAGGCTTTGCGTATGGGCATGGATTTAATATTTATATATCCTGGAAATTATAGGAGGGAAGAAAGAGAGAGATGATTTAAGAACCAGATAGGCCACCCTTGAGAACTTCAGCCGCCCGTGTTGTAAGCGTAACCAGATTCCGGTGCTCCAGGACAAAGGTGTGCCAAGCTGGTTTGGGATGGGGCTGTCAGACTTCAGAGCCCAAGCTGGGTGAGGCCCTTGGAGGAGCCAAAGATGTGGCAAGGCGGTTAGGGAGGTGGAAGAAATGGAGCCGCTTGAAAGTGAGGACCTGACGTCCGAGAGGTAGGACCTCCCTTGGAGACAGGTGGCCCAGGAGGAGATGGAGGCCAGGAGAATCAGCCAGGAGAACTCACTTGGTGGCTGCCAAGTCAGGAGAGAAACACAGAAACAGAGTGAGTCAGAAGGGGGCTCCTGGCCATCTAGTCTGACCCCCGGGTCCAGCCAGCTCTGCTCATGACACGCCTACCATGTGCATGTCCAGCCTGTCCTTGAACACCCACACCGATGGGGCCTCACCCACCTCCCGGGGAAGCCCATTCCATACCGTAGGGGTCCTAACTGTCAGGAAGTACTTCCTGGCATCCAAACTGAACCTTGGCTCCCTGAGCTTTGCTCCGTTGGAGAGCGTCCTGCCCTCCTCTGCAGGGGAGAACAGGTCCTGACCCACCTCTGCGTGGCACCCCCCCCCACACACACACACACACTGTACCTGTGTGTGCAGCCCCAGATGTTGCTAGCTGTCCTCACTGGGGCGTTGCTGCAGCCATCACACCTGCCCTGCCCCTAATGGCACTGCCTGCAGGTGGAACATGGACCTGGAGACCTTTCCCAGTTGGGAATCCCGCCCTCCGGCTGGAGAAAGGCTCCCCGCCTCTGGCAGAGACACCGCTGAGCCCCGTGGACCAAGATATCCGCCAGCGCCTTCCCTCCCCACAAGAATTGGATTTTGGTTCCTCCACCCAGGGACGAGGCTTCCCGGCTGCCCCGGGTGCCCTCGGGGGTGCGTGACCCAAGTGGGAGATGCCTTGCTCAGGTGCAAGTGGACGTGAAGAAGTCCAGCGAAGAAATCCAGGATTTGCCCCTCGCTGTGATGAGATGGCAGCCTGCACGAAGCGGGCACGACGGCAGGATCTCGTGCTTTCCCACATTCTGTTCTTTTTCATGGGAGGAAAGGCGGGGAAACACACAAAGACGCGTGTGCCCACGTTCCCTTCCAGCTGCCTGAAGCGTCGCCTCCGTGTCATGGCAGAACCCGCGGCCCCGCTCCAGCTCTCTGGATGCACCTGCTTCCCTCAGGAGGGATCCGCACAGCTGTCGGCCTGAACATCTGGCTGGCGTTTGCATCCAGCTCTTGGGGAAGATGGGTGAGGGATCCTGGGAAGCACTGGCACTGTTTGCATCCTGTCCCACTTGGGGCCTTTCTCCTGGGACTAGGCAGGAAAAACAGGACCACACACCGCAGATTATTTTCTTTGCATTTTCATGGCATTTTTATAATTATGTTGTTAGCCACTTTGCAAGGAAAAAGCCCAGCTACTCACAGCCGCTCTCAGGGAAATTAATTATTACTCTTACAATAGATACATCCCATTCCTTTTTTTCCCCTTCCAGGGATCTCATGGCAGCTTCCCTCCCCCTCAACTCCTCTTCCTCCTTATCTTCAGAACAACAGCCCTGGGAGGTAGGCTGGGCTAAGAGCCTATGACTGGCCCAAAGCCACCCAGTGGGCTCCATGGCTGAGTGGGGACTTGAACCCGGATCTCCCAGGCCCTGGTCCCACGCTCCGAACCACGGGGGCTCATGGAACCCCGAGGAAGCACAGCAATTCTCAGAAACACTTGCCTTGGCCTGTGGCAAAGCAAGGCAATTTTTCATGCTGTGCCGTAAATGCCTTCCACATTTTGTGGTTGGCCATTCTTATTAAACTGGATAGGAAAGGAAGTGCTTTGGAAAGGACGTGCAAAGGAGGGGGAACGGTTTCGCAGATTCACAGACCAGCCGGGTCAGAAGGGGCCAGGAAGGCCATCCAGTCCACCCCCTGCTGTGGCAGGACACCAAGTCACACCATCCCACTCAGAGGGTTTCCAGTTTCTTCTTGAATGTCCCAGTGTGGGAGAGCCCCCCACCTCTCCAGGCAGCTGGTCCCACTGCCCTATTGCTCTGACAGTGAGGAAGCTGTTGCTGATGTCCAGCCTGAACCTGGGTTGTCGCAGCTTGACCTGATTATTCCGTGTCCTGCACTCGCATCAGCAAGGAGAGATCTTGGCCTTCCTCTTTGTGACAGCCTTTGAGGTCCTTCTAGAGGGAGCTCATGTCCCCCTCAGCCTTCCCTTCTCAAGGCCGAACCTGCCCAGTTCTCCCACTCTCCTCACAGGGCAGCGTTTCCAAACCCTGGATCCCTTCTGTTGCTCCTCTGGACCCTTCCTAATGCTCCCCAAGAAGTCCCGCCCATCTCCCAGTGCGGCTCAGCTCTTCTAAATTCAGGGCTGGGGCTTCCTTGATGGAGTCCATCCGGCTCACATTTGGCCTTCCTCCTCTCCTGCTGCCCCTGACTTTCCCTCGCACCAAGATCTTCTCCAGGGAGTCCTTCTGGCAGCAGCCTTCAGCGCTGTCCTTTCTGCTTCCAGGGAAGGTCCCAGTAGGATGCGCGACGTGCAAAGATGTCTTTTGAAGTCCCACCTTCGTGAACGATTGGCGTGCACCAGGTGAAAGCCTGTGGCCCATGTTTGCAGCAGCCCAGGCCAAGTGGCAAAGGAACTTTGGATCATCTAGAAGTCTACGTTTTCCCCATCTGCTGAGCAGACGTGGGCCAAAAAGTGCTGAGAGAGAGAGAGAATTTGCTAAATGAAATGCCAGCTCATGATTTTGACACATCGGCTGATCTCCTCCACCTATAATTCTTTCCTCTCCTCCCAACCCTGACACTTTTGAACAATTCCACTGCTGCTGAAAGCATCTTGGCTCCGGGCCAGCCGTAATATCGAATATCCTGCAGGCATTTCTCTGCCACATGGATACCACAATTCTGACTTATAATGGTTTAAAAGCACAGATGGAAGCCGCAGCCCATTACAGACGGGGACGGGAATTGGGGTTACAGGAAGAATCTGGGGCTGGCTTGATAGTATCGGGCATTCTTGAACCCAGAGTCCAGGGGTGGGCATCGGCTCGCTCTTCTGCACAAACAGTCCAGGCCGGGCCTTGTGAAGGGGGAAGTATTTACTCACTCGACCGAAATACCTCCATCTGTCTGTTTCTTCAAAGTGCCTCATGGCTTAAAGGAAGAGTATCAAACCTGGTTCAGCACAGATCTGGCCTCCGACTTCTGCTCCAAAGCCTCCAGAGAAGGGGACCCCAGCACCTCCCAAGGCAGGGCCTGCTCCACAGCTGAAGCGCCCCTGCTCGGAGCACAGGTCTTCTAACGTTTAGCCAGAATTTGGTTCCCTGGCATTCCCATCTGCTGTGTCTGTTCCTGCCGTCTGAAGCAAAGCAGGACCGCTCTGCTCCAAGATCACCTTCCAGATACTTGAACATCATGGTCACACAGTCAACACGGTTAAACTGCTCTTTTATTTATTTGTTTAAAGTTTGTATATGCTGTCCAATACCAGAGTTTCTGGATGGCTTACAACAGCAACATACTGACAAATAACACAACTGCATCCAACCATAGATGATAAAAACAAAGATAGAGCCAATTAAATGTTCAAATTTGGGAAAATAAAAAGGTTTTCACCTGATGCTGGAAAGAATAAAGTGATGGCACCAGGTGAACCTCCCCGCGGAGTGTGTTCCAAAGTCAGGGCACCACCGCTGAAAAGGCCATTCTCCGGGTAGCTACCCCACTGGTTTCCTTCAAAGAGGGCTCCCGGAGAAGGACCTCTGGCCAGATCTCAAGGGGCAGGCAAGCACACGGGGAAGAAGGTGCTCCTTCGGGTATCCAGAACCCAAGCTGCTTAGGGCTTTATCGGTCTTTCCAGGTGATATGTGTCCACCAGCTCTTCCAGCCATTCTGCGCACGATTCGAGCTCATGAGACCCAAGGTTGACCTAGTCCAACATTCTCTTCACACAGGAACAAACAGGAAATCCACAGGCAGGGCAGAGACTGTGACAATCTCCTCCTGCCCAAGTTCCCAGCAACTACTGGACGGAGGCATCCCGCCCTTGATGCTGGAGGGCCATCAGGACTAGCAGCATGAATCAGATTGGTGGCTGTCCCTACCTCTTGTGGAGGCAAATCACATCCTCCTCAGTTTAACTGTGTGAAGACGTCCTGGTTGGTTCTGGATCTCCTACCCATCAGCCTCATGAGATGAGGCCTTTGGGTTTAAGTATCAGGAGAGAGGGAGTTTCCCATCATGCATTTCGGTACTCCTCCATCATGTCTCCCCTTGACATGCCCTGAAAACTCAGCAATCTCAGCTGCTACAGCTTTTCCTCATAGGGATGTTGCTCCAGCCCCTCCATAATTGGAATGGCCCCTTTCTACACCTTTTCCATTTCGACAGCATCCGACTTAGAGGTGACTTGGTCTCCAGACCCATCACCATCCTGGCGGCTCTTTTCCAGGTGTGTTCCCTCCAGTTCGTCTTCTGAAGGTCTGGAAAAGCTCATGGAGACCCTGCTCCAATGTTGCGGGGGTGGGGGGGGGGCACAGGCGGAAAAGGTGAGGGCCAAAGCGTGGACGAGAACGGCCCAGTTTAGGTTAAGCTTTTCTTGCCAGTCTCTGAGGCTTGGAAGACGGAGAAGGGAGGGAGAAGGATCCTAAGAGAGAGAAGGAGCCAGAATAGGGCCCAGGGGTGGGGCTGTATTGGACGCACTCTCCTGGCAGAATGGTGAGGAGGGGATCGGGGTACAACAGGAACAGCAGTGGGCTTGCTCGGCATCCAAAGCTACGGTAGTTTCCTGAAGCCATGCCAAACCCCCCTGCCTTGAAGTTGGTTCCCCCAAGGATATTCTTTAGATAAGCGCTACTTTTTCATGAGAATCAAAACAGTTCCTTTTAGGAAAGCAGTTTTGCCTCTCCTGTCTCCCAGGACCAGGGGATGGCCGGGGCGGGGGACACAGAAAATAGTTTGTACGGACTGACATTCTCTGAATCAGTATGAGAGAAGAACTGTATGCAAGCCACAGCAAAAGAATTTGGAGCAGCCCTGATATGGCTGTAGATAAGAGGAGTATGAACTTTCTTCCATAGAAACAGAGCGAGTCAGAAGGGGCCTCCTGGGCCATCTAGTCTGACCCCCAGCTCCAGCTGGCTCCGCTCATGACATGCCTACCATGTGCACGTCCAGCCTATCCTTGAACACCCTCACCATTGGGGCTTCATCGACCTCCTGTGGAAGCCCATTCCACACCCTGGGGGTCCTAACCATCAGGAAGTACTTCCTGGCACCTACCCTTCTTTATATTCTGCATTCATGCTCCATTTTCGTATTCAAGAAACTGAGTAGCATCTTTGACACCAGTGATTTTCTTTCCCCCTAAGCTGAAGGGCGATGCCTGGTGGAGAATACGACAGGGACTGGATTGGTCTTCTGGAGAAGAAGATGTTCTCCCTACACTTGACACTTTAACACATTCTCTCCATTACAAACCAGACAGTGAGCCTTTGCCTCAGCTAATCGCCTCCATAAGAGGGCTAGAAATTACAGTCTAAAGTTTCTCCCATTACTTTAGACACGCTGATGGCTCTCTGATAAAGCACTGGCACCAAAGACGTCAATATAACGTTGTCATCTGAACACCAAAAAGGGAAAACATAGATTTATTATTTATTTTATTTATTAAAACATTTTTATGCTGCCCCATTCGCCGAAGCGTCGGGGCGGCTCACATCAATAAATTAAAATAATTATAATATAAATTAAAATATAAATATAAAATTAAAATGCAACAGTACAGTATAAAATAAGCCGCCCTGGCCAGATAAAACCAATAATGTTAACAGTTAAAATGCCGCTTGAATAAAAAGGTAAAAAGATTCACCCTCTTGCTTCCAGTTCCCCAGTCTGGATGCTCCCACTTCCACTGAAGGTGGGAGAATCCCCTTCTCTCTCCCTCTCTCTTCCTGAACAAAGCATCTGTGCCTGTACCATCTGCAAGACAGGCCGAAGCTCAACAGGGTGATGTGATTGCAATTGCCTGCCAAGACGCCCCAAACTCTGCTCCCAGCAGTCCAAAGTACTGATGAGTGTTGGTGACCTTGATGCTTCTGAAGGGACCTTGGAGATTCAGAGCATCTCTTTGGGTGGGCTTAAGCATCCCTTCCTGAGCAAACCAAGCACCAGGCCGCTATAGGGAGGGCGGCGTCCTCGCAAACTCTTTTCGGGGTTTTAAAATAGGAGATTTCAGGGCAGGCAGTTCAAGATCCAAAGTACCAAATTGACAAGTTCTCTTGGAACGGAGAAGGGTTGTCTTAGTGGGCTTCGTACAGCCCCTGCGCCTCTGTGTGTGTGAGGACCCCAGGTCAGCTAGCACGGAAAGTGCTAAGAGATTCCCACTTGCATATTCTATGCAAAGGGGGAATATTAGCATGAATAGGGCCCTTCTGCAGGTCTTGGGGCCCAGGCAACTCTATCGCCATCGCTCTTTGGAGCTGCATGTTCCCTTCCTTTCAGACATTTCTGTCTTTGAGCAAGAGGGAGAAATGCAGAAGGACAGCCGGAGCGGGGAAAGGGGGAGCATGAGCAGATCATTGGCAAAGATCCAGGGAACGTCGGGGAGGTTTGGGCTGTAGGAATGCCATTGCAAACCCTTTTCGATCTTCTCCCAAACATTCATGTTGCACAGCAGACTAAATATTTTCACTTGCTGTTGAAGCAAAAGTTTGGGGTCAAGGCACTTGGCTTCTGCTGACATTCTCTTCCCTTCCACCCCTCCCAAAGCCCCTACTTTTATTTATCTGCACACAGGCATACGGGAACCTAAAACATTTCTTTGCAAAGTGGGGCAGACATGGCCATGCAGTGCAGGCCAACAGAGCTGATATTGGGATCCAGGCTCGAGGTCCTCCGTGAATTGCCCAGGTGGGCAGTGCTTGCTCACGAGCAGGCATCTCTCTCCCTGTTAGAAGGTGACGGTGAGTTGCATCAGGATCCACGCTGCACAAGAGCAGGGGGTTCCCTTTGCAGCAGGTCCCCTGTCTGATTTTGGGGGGACCCCTCTTCTCCCCCCTCAGTTCGCCCCGTTCAGCATCCTCTTTGCGCAGCGTTTGCAAGGGGTTGCAAAGAAGGCTTGGAGCAAGAAGGGGTGCGGAGGTCTCCCTCCAAAAGTGGAGCCGATGTGGCGCACATCTAACCCAGAGGATGTCGGGGCTGCATTTCAAATGTTGGGTTCTGCCCGCTTTTTCCTTTGGCCTCTCCGAAATGCAGTTCACCCCCCCCCCCCGCCCACGAGCAACTCTGAAATGGAATTCATCCCTTGGGCAGAAGGAGGTTTGTCATTCTCCCACAGGCCTACTGAAATACATTTGTTTTGGCTGGGGACCTGAAGACAGAAAGAGAAAAAAAGTGATTTCCTAGAGCAGAGACTTGCAATGAGCAGAGGCCACAGCAGAAAAGGCCCCGTCTTTCATCCCCGATGAAGGCAAGAGACGGAGCAGAGCTATCTATGAAGATCTAACTGCATGGGCAGAGTAATACAGGAAGAGATGCCCCATTACCTATTGCCTAGCGGGATGTTGGCTATGCATTTATCATTTATTAATTCCATGTCTATACTGCTCCATAGTGGAATCTCTCTGGGCAGTTTACAACAAGGGGTAAAGAGAAGACAAACCAAAAAACCAAAATAGCCATGTACATGGGCAATATTTCTTTTTTATTTATTCAAGGTACCCTGTGCATTCCTGGCTCAAGAAAGCTGGGAATTGCAGATTTTTTCTGTCAAACCATGCATGTGAGTGTAACCTAAATATTGGGAGAATCTCTCTAAGGGATTCACAATGAAATGCAGAATTAAAGCAGAGCAAACAGCAAAATCACCCAAAAGGCATAATTTTGACTGCGTATCATTTTGGCAGAATGTTGTGATTCAAACGAAGAATCACTCCAGTTTAATTTTTTGAGGTGGGGGGGCATTACTGACTGGAAATTAACGCAAGCTTCACCTTCCATCCCACCTCCCGCTGCCTCACTGCAGTCTGGAGTGTCCTAGCATTGCAAAAGGAAGAGAAAGATGCTGAGAAAAAAAACCAGCCACAGTTCTGTGAACTTTGCAGGGCTTTTTGGTCAAGAAAGCAACTCAAACCCTCTTTAATCTGCACATGTGAAGAATGCCTTTGGTTCCTGGCAAAAGCCGAAACAGCCCCAAGCACAAATTCAATTTCTCTTCTGCATGTACCCATGTGTAATAATGCCTCAGGAGCGTCTTTATTTAATGTATGAGAAGACCTTGAGAAAGTTCAGATTGTCAGAAAGCGTCAGTGAAATGCTTGAGGCCGTCCTCACACAGCTGTTGTGTCCTCTATTTTATTTCTCCCCACTCTGAACTTCTCGCCACGGGGAACACCTGTGTATGAAGGTCAGGAGATAGCTTTCCAGGAGATATCATCCTTGTTGTGAAGAGATAGCTGGCCATGAACTCGCAGGCGCTGCGTTTCTCAGCCGTCCAGTTCCCATCCTGAAATTCAAACAAATTTATGTATGACCTGTGGCATCCCTCTCCTTCCCAGGGCTGGGAACACATGCTCGAAACCACAAGAAGCCTTGTGAGGCTCAGAAAGGGAGAAAACAGGAAAGGACCGACGGAGATATCTTTGCTGCTTCAGACAAGGCAGCCCAAATGACCAGGGGACCAATTTCTGGCCAAGGAAGAACATTTGGAGCTTGGTTGAGTTTCTACCTGCCTCGCCCCACTGAAAAGAAACTCAAGACACCCATCCATATAAGTTACGAAAAAGAAGAGCAATGCAGGGCATGCCAGAGGTTTATAAAACTGTGCATAGTGAAATGAGAATGGGAACCCGTTTTGCCTCCTTTCCATTAATTCAGGGATCTTGGCTGTCCCACTAAGCAAGGATGTTCCAATATCCTAGTTTATAGAAGATCTCCCTCTGTTTGAAAGAGCCCTTTATTTGAAGGGTTCTCTATGGTGAGTCCAGGTGAAAGGAAAGCACCAGAACAAGGAGAGGACTGGGCTTGAAGTTGCCCACCTCCCATACATTTCTGGTGCTACCATCTTTCCAGCTTGGGTGAGATGTATTGGGATTCTCCTGAAGTTGTATCATCATCATCATCATCATCATCATCATCATCATCATCATTTATTAATTTTTATCCCGCCTTTTTCTTTTTTAAGAGGTCAAAGCGGCTCCTGTTGCTACCTTCAGTCTTATCCCTGCAACAACAACCCTGCGAGGTAGGCTGTGCTGAGAGTCTGTGTCTGGCCCCAAGTCGCCCAGTGGGCTCCATGGCTGAGCGAGGACTCGAACCCAGATCCTCTGAGTCCCAGTCCCATGCTCTTAGCCACTACACCACACGGCCTCTCACTGGCGTGTGCTGTTGAACGCATTTAGCGTCCTGTGTTGCACTTAGTTTTGTTTTGCTGCCTTGAACTTTCTCAGAAATGCGTGTTTTATCATCGTGGTCTTCTGCGTATCTCTCAGAAGTCACGCCCAGTAAGTTTAATGAGACTTTCTCCCTGGTAAGCCTGTACAGGATGACACCCTTAAGCACATGTTCGCTCAGACGTCTCCATAGGTTTAATAAGGCTTATTTCCAGGTCGGTAAAGAGCTCAAGGGCGCAATAGGCAGAAAAAAGGCTACAACTACCGGCATGCCCCCGCTAGCAAAGCCTTTTCCCAGTCCAAATCTGCATATGGATTGTACCTGAGCATTGCGTGTCCTCTCGTTTCTATCTATGCTTACACAGGGTCGGACCTTTCATCTTCGTCACCTGTCCTTGTCCCTATTTTGTTAACTTTTAGCCCTGATTTTTCTGTAGCGCCGCCACTCTTGCCCCGCAAATGGAGAACTCTATCTCTGCACACCTATGCAAAACTCAGCTCCAGGAAATGCCAGGCCCATGCCAATTCGAGTCCCTCCTTGCACAGTTGTGTACTCCCTAATTTTGGAGTGATGTGCGTTGACGGCAACCCCATCACACTTTGGTGGGCATCCATGACAGGTTCCAGGGCTGGCGACGGTGGTGCCAGAAGCTCCAGGAGATGCTGGTTCTACAACGACCTGGACTGAAGATATGGCAGAAGACAATCGCAATGAGCCATCGGTGGGTGACGGTCTCAGACACCCACCTGGCCTTTGCACTCCCAAGGATGCTCGGCGGTGAAGGGGCTGCCCCGAATCTTAACTCTGCACAGTAGGATTTTCTAGTGGAAAAATCTTAACTCTTAAAAATCTTAATCTTAACTCTGCACAGTAGGATTTTCACAGTAGGATTTTCTAGAATCTAGACAGGAAACGGCTTCCCACATTGTGTCATGTTGCAACGAGGCACCGTGCTGAATCTACGCACACCTGAGCCTGGTCAGTTCTGAGAGGGGACCCCCAGCAGTATCTGCAGTGATGGACAAAGAGCAGGTTACACAGGGACATGTGCCACCAAGCCATCTTTGATCCTTGGTGACCCTATGAACGAAAACCCTCCAAAATGTGCTGTCTTTGGCAACCCTGCTCAGCAATCCTAAATCCCCGGCTGTGGCTTCGTCGGTGGAGTCCATCCATCTCCTACCTGATCCTACTCTTCTTCAGCCTTCAACTTTCCCTAGCAAGAGTACCTTCTCCGGAGAGTCTGGCCTTCTCGTCGTGGCCCCAGAGCAGGACAACCTCCGTCTGGGCATGTTTGCTTTGAGGGCAAGTTCTGGCCAGATTTGGTCTAGGACCCCCTTGTCCTTCTGTCAATCCAGGGTATTTGCAAAACATTCTTCCAGCACCGGGTTTGAAACACACCGATTTTCTTCTTGTCAGTTTTCTCCGTTCTCCAGTTTTCCCACCTAAACAGAGTGATCGGGAATGCAATGCTAGGAAGATCTTGGCCTGGTCTCCGGTGAACCATATGGATTAGCTTAATAAAGCAAGTGCTGAAAATTTCCCCTACTCCATTTTTGACTCCTCTCATTCAATTTGATAGCAAAGAAACGGCTTTCCAGAAGAAATTTAAAGGACGGCTTTCCAGAGGGGTCCTTGACTCTCTGTGCACCATTTTCCAGCGGAGGGTTTGCCATGGGAGGGGAGGCCATGGGTCACCCATCTCTACTGGCGTAGTTGGTCCCATACAGTTCTGCGGGAAACCTGTTGAATTTTGCTCCTGGCATCCTGCAGAGCAGCTGGCAGTGGCAAGAAGGGCAGAGAGATGGTCGTGTACGTTCCTCTCCCCATCTCGAAAGAGAAGGAAGGAGCGGAATGGACCATTCCACACTCCAACATCTGGGCTGACATTAATTCCCTCAAGCAATACGAATCCTGGGCCAAGGAAAACACAGAAGATAGTTTTATGATGAAGGGTTCTGTGCCTGTCAGCCTTATCTCCTGCGGGGAGAGAAATAACAAGCTGCGAACAAGACGGCTATTATTTTTTCTTGCTGTCTGTGCCTGGCCCATGCGAAGGGGAAGACCGAGGGCCATTGGACAGATGGGTCAATTGCCCACCCAGGGTGGGATCGGCCTGTCGTACGCCTGCTCCTTCGCCCGTGACAAATGATGCTCCAGAGCCAGCTGGGATTAGATGCACGGCCCGTGACGAAGCCGCGGAGCAGCGAGGAAGCTCGGAGTGCCATATCTGTGGGGATGCGGAAGGAATCGGGGGCGTGCCTGGAGAATCCACGGTTGCTCTGCAAAGCGGCCTCTCATGGAGGCCACATCAGTCAGGGATGGGGAACCGTCCGGGATCTGCCTTCGTGGCAACTGCTGACAAGGCCGAGTGGGGTGGACTTGGGCGAACGCGTTTGCCGGGGTCGGCCTGATGCATCTGGCTCCGCACGGTGATGCCTTCAAGCGGATCGAGACACACACTGTCCAACGCTGTGTTGACGTAAGCAGAGGAAGGACCAGCCTCTCCCCGCAGCAACCGCAGGGTCTTTCACACACCCCACGCTAATGAGAAGAGCCAAAAGACCACCGAGTTTGCAACCCGAGCCCTGCCCACTGAGGCCTTGGGGAAAGAGGGCCCTCCTGCCCTTCCCCCCAGTTTCCCACTCTGTTCTATGGGCAATGGGAGCCCAGATTTCCTTCACAATAAGGCTGAAGGAGGAAGGCTGGGATGGGGCAGGGGGTGGGGAGGGACAGCTCCCAACAGAGAGGACTCGTCTGAAGGTGCACATCAGTTCTACCCTTTAGGGAGCCCTGCCCGTCTTCAGGGAGCTGAGGTTGCCTCCTGACAGCCTGACCTCCAGAGGGGAGGCTTTTTTGAAGCCTTCCCCCAGGGGAGGCCATAAGTAGGTACAGGGGCTAAAAACGTATGAGGCTTCTTAAAGAATCAAACTGTACTTTCAGCATCTCGAGACCAGTTCCTTCTTTCTGGAAGGGAGTTCAGAGGCTTCGCAGGTGTCTGCACTTTTCTGGAATGAGATCTCTGCCATGTGATGCTGGGGTTCTTCGCCCACCCCCACCAAAGACGCCTCCTTCGGGTCTTCATCCACTTGTTGAATCCTGCCGATCCAGGTCCCATCGAAGGCACAAGAGCCCTTCTGATTCAAACCAGCCAGACGGCCTCCGTATCTTTCACACACCAGACCGTGCACACCAGAAGCCATCCTGTCACTGTTTCCTGCTGGGGCACTTGGGAGTTGTAGTGAAGCCTGCCTAGGACCTAGAGGGAAGTCAGGAGAGGGCGCTCCAATGGCCGCCAAGGGGAAGATCTGTCTGCCCTCCCTGCACCTGCCCAGCTCCCCATCTTCCCCTGCCTGGTTTTGAGATACCTCGAGGGTGAGCAGTCTCAGAGGAGGATTTCTGCAGCTTGGACGGTTGTGTTGTTGTTGTCGCAGTGTGCCACCAAGTCGCCTCCGTCTTACGGCGACCCCATGAGTGGCTTTCCCTGGCGTGATTGTCTTCTCCAGGGAGTCTGGCCTGCTCAGGGTGTGCCCAAAGGGCGACACACTGTGTGTCAAAGAGGGAACGTCACCAGGTACGGCTTACCTGATGGGAAGCACCAATGAAGTCTCCTCTCCCTCCTCTTCCTCTTTTCATCTGGCCGCCCTACTCTCCGATGCCTTCGGTCAGGTGGGGGCTCAGGCTGGCAGGACTGCCTGGCAGGGGCCTGGGACAGCAGCGGCCCATCCAAGCAGGCAAAGGGCCGGACAGAGGGAAGTGCGGACTGAGAACAGACAATCTGACTCAGCTCCCCACATGTCTGGGGCCAGCTAGGGACCGGTCAGCTCCAGGTAACCCTGCAGAGCCCTGCCTGCTAGCGCTGCCGGTGAATTTATTTCAGGTTGCTTTGGACTAGGAATTTACTCTGTTTGCCCCTTGCCACAGAAACATGGACTCGGGCATGATTTGTGGTGGAAGCCAGCACTTTTCCAAGCTTCCAGCACGACGCGTGGATCCCCAAACTGGTGTTGGACAGCAGGCCTACATTTGAGAAATGCACATGCAGAAAAAGGGTCCTTTTGACCAATGTGCGCCAATATGCTGGAATCCATGGAAGAAGAAGGCAGACATGGATTTTTATGTGAACAGGAAAGGAAAAAATCTCACCAGATGCTATGGACTGTGGTCAGAAAATGCTTTGAGAAGGAATTTGGAGAAACATTGAAACAGAGCGAGTCAGAAGGGGCCTCCCGGGCCATCTAGTCTGACCCCCGGCTCCAGCCGGCTCCGCTCACGACATGCCTACCATGTGCATGTCCAGCCTATCCATGAACACCCTCAATGATGGGGCCTCAACCACCTCCCATTCCACACCCTCGGGGTCCTAACCATCAGGAAGTACTTCCTGGCATCCACCCTAAATCTTGGTTCCCTGAGCTTTGCTCCATTGGAACACATCCTGCCCTCCACGGCAGGGGAACTTCAGGGAACTTCTGATTCAGTATTTTGGACATCCTTACCCAAACCTCTGAACCTTGAACTTGTATCCTGTGATTTGGAACATGTTGTAAAAGCGACCTTCATACTTCCCCAGTGCCAGCTCCTTTTCTCTCTCTCTAAAACTTGTTCTGTGCTTTCCTTCTTCAGTTGTGCTTCTTGGCCCTGCCCTGGGTAAGGTTCTTGAAGAAATCCACAACAGAATCAAACGAATGTGAATTTTTATGAACACAGCCCTCAGATCCTGCATTAGATTTTTTTTTCTTTTTTAGTCACATGTGTTTGGCAAATCTGTGGACTGGTTTTTCAGTTTGGGGTTGTGGATTTGTGTTAATTTGCATTAGCGCTCATCAGGGCCACTGTGCACTCGCACAAATTCACTTGCATTAGCAAGAATGCTGATCTGTGCCACTAGAATGAAATTCTGGTTAAAACAAGGGAGCGAAACCAAAAACAGAACCACCAGTCAAGGAGCAGATGAGCAAAGAAAGATGAGCAATCCATGGAACCCCAAACAGATCTGACAAAAAGCAGTTCATTCCTAGCCACAGGAAAATCAAACCAGACACACAGTTCGCAGATATGGGACTGCGTGTCATTTACGCTGGACGCCGGCAGAGAATCCAGCCCCCCAGCCCCGAGAAACACACACACATCTTGCGGCCCAGAAAAAGCACAGTGGAAACACTTTTCTTATCCACCTGCCACGGGCGGAGAAAGCCGCGCCTCTCGGGACGGGGCTGGCCCTGCACCGCTTCAGCTGTCAAAGCTCCCCACGGCTGCTCTCGATCACTCCTTGATCAGTATTTGCTTTCGTGGGGTCTGTTGCCCTAGAAACCACTGGAAGGAAAGCAGCACCCCGCTGCATGGGGTTACCGAAAAGGCACCCCCCCTGAGCAGTGCTTGGCACAGGCTCAAAAGCGTGTTGCAACCTCTGCCGTGGGGGGTGCAAAGAAGATGAGAACGGGGCTCGAAATCTCGGCGGCCAGGCGTGTGGTGCTCCGGGTCGTGAAAGCCAGGCGGATCCGCACAGCCTGGCCCACAGGTGGCCTGCATTCACAGTGCAAGGCAGGCAGAGAAGACCAGTACCTTGCATAGGCTCTACCGCCAGGTCAAGGTGTGCAGATGGTTGGCCTCACTCTGGGTGCTAATCATGGGCGGGGGAGGCCAAAACGGCCCCTTCACCACTGGAAACCTTCTTTGGCTATCGAAGAACCCCCCCCCCCCGCAGGGATTCACATGGTCTTCCATCCCAGGACGCCGTTTCTTTGCACGATTGAAAGAAGCGCTTGCTTTGCTGTTCCTTCGTTGCAGCCTCAGCAGTGAGACGGAGAGAGGAGGGGCCTCCTCACAGGCCCCGCCCCTGAAGCCACACCCCCAAGGGCCCCGCCCCGCCCCCAAGCTGGCCCAGGCCACTTCGATACCGGAGATGGAGCAGGACACGCCCCTCCTTCATCCGTGTTCCCGGGGCCCAAAGTCCGCCAGGGGATCTTGGCCCACGAAGCAAGTTGTCTCCCAAGGGCCTCTCCTGCATCTCGGGCTGTAAAAGCACTTCGACAACCACAACAGGGTTGCGACAACGCTGCACAAGTCCATCCCTCTAGCGCTCGTGGACTTCCTCTTGTGCTCGGCCTGGTCTTCGAAGACTGACCAGCACCCTTCTTCCGAGTCATGTGCAGCGCATGCTTGTGCAGGGCTCCTGCAAGACCCCATTCCGGGCGCTGGCCAGGGCCCCTGACTCACGGCCAGGACAAAGACGACTGGCATCTGGGGAGCCTCCACTCCCCAGGCTCCAGTCTACCTCGTGGTGTCAAAGCTCGTGGCACATGGCATTGAGTCCCGCATGACCACCGCGCACGTGGCATCTCTCCTGCACATCGCTTGCTGCGGCTTCAGTTTGTACCGCAACATGTGAGATGGAAGAAGCTTGCACAACCTTCGGAGCACAAGTGTTTGCGGATTTCCTTTTGGCTCGGCTCACTTTCCAAGGCTGGACTGAGCATGAACGTTGCTCCACGGATGCTCGAGGGATGGATTCTGTGGCCTTGCATCCCAACCTATCCGGGACTGGACCGAAGCCACCCAAGTTCATGGCCAGGTGAGAACTTGGACCTGGACCTCCGGAGTTCCGATCCAACATGCTCACCGCTCTCCCACACCGGCTTTAAGTGCCATCAGCTAGATGATGGCTTGACCCTTTTCTTTCTTTTGCTGCAATGACCTTTTTCCAGGCCTTTCATCTCCGTCGATCATGCTACTCAACTGAATTATCCACCCCACGGCTGGCTCACAGACAGCCCTTGTGGAAGAGCTGGCATTAGGCTGCTATCCCAGAGCTAACCGGATTAGCATTCTTCCCCCAAACCTGCAGCGCAAATTAAATGTTTATTCTTTCATGTTGGGAAAGTGTCAGCCACTCTCAGAATGTTCAGAGAAGATCTCGGATGATTGGAGGGAATGAGAAACGTCTGACATTTTGCGATAATAATAATAATAATAATAATGATAATAGCAGCATTTTTAAAAGCAAATGTACTCCCTGTCACCAAGCCTATGGATCCAGCAAAAATGATTACAGAAGCTATCCTATCTCTCCTTCCTTCAAGCTTCCAGACTTGGAGACTTATGTGTACCCTATGCCCTGAACACAAAGGTTAGATCTCTGTACCCTGATTTTTTTTTTATCTAGACAGTCATTTCAGCCAGTTAGAGAAAGCCCCGGAGGTGCAGGGAAGAAGCTGGGATGCTTCTGGGCATGGTTGTCAGTCCTCATCCTGCCCCCTCCTCTCCCCCCACATCTCCCCTTTAAGGCAGCTGGGAGGAGAATGGGTCAAGACATGGGTGGCCACTGCAGTCCCATTGTTGAGATCGCAGGGCCTCTGATGGCTCAGACTCAAAAACAAAAACAAAACAATCCTCCACCCCCCCCCCAAAAAAACCTCCCTGTGGCCTCCCCAGACAGCATTAAGAGGCCAAAGGATCTTCTTGACTTTTAATATGTTTCTCAGCCAGAAAGCGAACCCCACTGGGAGGTCTGGCCCCAGGCGTTGAGTGCATTGCAGGATCTGAGGAGGCCCCCAAGAATTCCTTGGAATCTTAGGTGGCCATGGCGGCCTGCCTTACATGCGCCCGGACACTGGTCCACTGATCTCAGCGCCGTCTGCATCAAGGGTGCAGGAGTCTCAGGCCTGTTGGCCAAACCTAATGGCCCCTTCCCACCAGTCATTGGATGGTTTCTGGTGAGAATGAAAGAGGCAGTTATTCTGGGCTCTTTCCAGGGCCGCGGAGGCACCGGCTCTTTGGAGGAGGACGGTGAGGCCTGGGAAAGGTCTGTGGACATACAGATTTTTTCCTGTTTGGGCCTGGAAAAAGCCCTGCGGAGGTTGACTGATCAGCTTCGCATCACCTTCTCGTCTTTTGTCTCACCTTTTGCCTTGGCTCTGTCCAGCACCAGGATAGATTCTCGCTGTAGCTCCAGGAATTCAGAAAAATAAGGAAGATTCTCTTCTTTCCCTTTTCATCTCTTCAACAGCCCTGGAAGTATGTGGGGCTGTGAGAGTCATATCTGGGCCTGAGTTACCTGGGGATTTTCGGGACCGGCCGGGATTGCATCCGGCTCTCCCACCAGGAGTGGGCGACCTGCAGCCCAAGACACGTGTGTGGTCCCCTGAGCAATGCCATGCAGCTCTCTGTCTAAATTCAGTCCCAGGCGGAGAGAAAGAGCATGGCAGGGGAGAGGCAGGACAGGTGGGGGATCAAAGGGGAGAGGGAAGACCTGGCCCAGGTGAGCAAAGCAAAAACGGAACCCCAAGCCCAGGGGGGCAAGCCACCAGGGTGGCAGGAGAGGAGGGGCAGGAAAGGAGAGTATACAAGTGTGTGTGTGTGTGTGAGTGAGAGAGAGAGAGAGAGAGAGAGAGAGAAGTAGTAGTAGTAGTAGTTTCGGAAAAGGAGAAAAAAGGCCTGCCATTTCCCCATATGCTTGACCCCGTCCCCACCTACCCCTAGCATGAAGTTTCCAGCAGGTTCTCCTTGCCAGAAGAGAGCTGCCCCATCCCTGCTCCAACCACTACACCACATTGCCTGATGCACCGTCGACCATTGACTGGATCCACATGTTTTCTTCCTCGTGTTCAGAGTGCATCCGTTTACGAAGTCCGGACAGAAACGAAGGAGGCAGTGTTCCTGATGGGTTCTGAGAAGGCGTGAGAGGGGCTTGGGGGCCGCATGGACTTGCCCCACCCTAATTGCCACATGTGGCCCCCAGATTGACCCCGGCCTGTGTGTTCCAGGCCTGCAGAGCTTCTTCATCCGGGGAGGGGGTGCTTCTGGCCTGTCCAGAGCCCCCCCCCCCACACACACGTGCTGTGTGCACAGGAAGCAGAGCTGCCGGGCCCACCTGTGGGGTGGGGGTTAGTTCCTGTGTGGGCCGTGGCTCGAGGGACGGAGTGGGGCCGGGAAGGGCCGGGTTCTAGTCCCTGCTCAGCCACGGAGTCCACCTGGCGCCTCTGGGCCGGTTGCTGCCTCTCAGCCAAAGCCGCACCACTGGGTTCTTGCCGTGAGGATGACAAGGGAGTGGGTATTGGTGGGATATCAATGCAGCTGAACAGTGGTGAGAATGGGGACACTGTGGGGCCGGAGCCCACGGGCGCTTCATGCCACTTGACCATAGAATCGAAGAATAGTAGAGTCGCAAGGGACCTGGAAGGCCATCAGGTCCAGCTCCTGCTCAGGGCAGGACTCCGAGCCAAACCATCCCTCTCAGAGGGCGGTCTGGTCGTGTCTTGAAGGCCTCCTCTTGCGCTGGGTCCTCCTCCGTCCTGCTGCACGTGGGGGCAGAGTTTGAGGGCGCTCGCTTGTCGGCTGCCGCTCACCGCGCTTGCTTTGCTGCTCTCTCGGAAAGGTGGGTGGAGGTGACCCCCATGAGCTCCAACCGCAGCGCGGCCGGCGTCACCGTCTTTGAGGGCAGGATCTTTGTCTCCGGCGGCCACGATGGGCTACAGATCTTCAACAGCGTGAGTCTTTAAAAAAAAATGGGTGGTACCTCTTCTTGTTTGTGTCGGGCGAGCCTCTTGCTTCTTTCCCGCTTTATTTCTAGGGCTCAGGGCCAAACGGTCGCCCTATTTAGCCTTACCGAAAGGCTTGCTAAGTCGGCTGCCCTGGGGCACGGCCCCCATTGAAGGGCAGGGCAGGGCAGGGCGGGACGGAAGAACAGCAGAGCTGGAAGGAGCTGGAGGGCCATCGGGTCGAAGCCCCTGCTCGGCGTAGGGACTCCCAGTTAAGCCATCCCTTTCAGGTGGCTGCCCAGTTGCATCTTGGAGGCCTCCAGGGTGGGAGAGCCCACCACCTCCCCAGGTCCTGGGTCCCATGGTCCTGTTGCTCTGGCAGGCAGGCAGTTCTTCCTGATGCCCAGCTGGAACCCGGCTTGAGACCATCCTTCTGTACGGGATGAGCGAGAAGAGATCCTGGCCTTCCTCTTTGGAACGGCCTCCAGCTGCTTGTGGAGTCCTCTTCCACCTCCTCCACGACGTCCCTCCTCAAGGCTGAGCTTGTCCACCCCTTGCCGTCACTCCTCACAGTCCCCGGACCATCCTTGTGGCCCTCCCGGCCGGCTTCTCGGGTCTCCCGACAGGTGCTTCTGGGGACCCGCTGCCCGGCCGGTGCTGTTTACGAGCCCCCTCCCTGCGCTCCGTGCCCCTCCCACCCCACCCGTCCCTCGCCTCCTCTCGCTCTGGGGACCGCTCGGGGACAGCCATAAATCGGAGCGACGTCATCGCCAGAGCTCCAAGCCGAAAGCAATATTCCCTCAGCGCGGTGTCATTAAGAGGAAATTCATGCCTTAAACACCTTGTCGGCCAGGTTTTTGACAAGTCATTGCATTTTTGCTTGCCCTGTTTTATTTTAAAGTCCCTCAAACCGTGACATTAGTGACCTGGTGGAGGGCGGGGAGGTAGGAGAATGGATGGCAGGCCTTCGCCATCTGAGGGGGAGCTTTTCCCCAAACGCAGCTCTCCAGATGACGAAATCAAGTAAATTTAGCAGCTTGGCCACTGGGTGAGGTGAAGGAAGGGCTGGAGAACTTCCGCCTTGAGACTCGAGTAGCCGAACGTGGCAAGCCTGTTGCCGTTCGGGTTGAGCTGTCCAGATGCCTAGATAGTTTCTTCTTGATGGTGCATGGAGCACCACGAGGAAGACGGAACGGATCAACAAATGCCGTAAAGCAGGTAGTTTTCCCTCTCCTCAGGGTAGGTGTGGTTCCGTTTCACCTGTGAGCCAAACCTGCACCCCGAGGGCTCCTTCAAAAGCGATGCCCCCAAGCCTTACCCACCTCTTCCCAACTCCAAATCATTTTCTGGCTCTCCAGTTTGTGTGTGTACTCCCCCCCCCCCACTCCCCCGCCACAATTCCAGAAGTTTGGAATGCTTCTCCTAAGGTTTATTTATTTATCAATATTGTGAGCTTTAAGCTAAAATCTGCTGGCCTGCATCTTTTCCTTCAGCCCATTCACCGTGAAAATATGGTCTCTGAAAGAGAACTTGGTTCTCAGGTTGGAAGGGGTTCTTTGCTCTATTCTTGAATTAATGGTGGACTTCAGTTTAGACAGAATTCTACCATTGAATTGTCTGGCTATCCTTCCCGTAGACATTTCCTGACTGGTATTAGCTTCAGAGAACCTGTAGGGTAGTTCTTATCGTTGAAGAGATAGCAGATATTGGCACATTAAATACTGTAGAAGAAAAGGAACTGGAAGTAAACTGGAGGTCCGTTTTTTGGAATCGCCCCAGATGTTGTCTGTCAGTGATGCAGCTTAGGTATAGTGCAATGAATTCACGCAAGCGATTGGCTCAGTTTTTAATGCATTATGGAATGTTAATGAACATTCCAACTGCTCATAAGCTCAAAAAACACACATTTGTCCCGGTAGATGGTCTGTAGAAAGTCGAATCTCTTGGTAAAGTACTGAACCAAGAGGGCAAACTACATGAAGCTAGTATAAAGTTTGCTGAGTATTGCACATCCTAATTTGCACAAATTGCAAATTTGGACATTCCGGCTGATTCCGCACCCGCTGCACAGAACTAACTTCACTTTCAGGCACCTGTTTGTGCACAGTTCGTTAGTGGTTTTACAAAGTTGTGCAAACTGCAGTCTGTCTTAGGGGTAGGAACCTCCCGACTCTCTTAGCTCACATCAGAGGGAGTTGGCTTCAGTGCGGGGCTAATGACCTGGACTCCTAGTAGCCAAATTGTAAATATTGGTTGGATGTTCACCCCCGACTGGATTCATCATACATCCTTAATGATGGCATCTCATCCATGGTGAGAAGCAGGTGCCAGAAACCCATATTTGGTTCCTCTCCCCTGCTGTAAGGAAGCCCAATCCTATATCCCCTTCCCACTAAAGTGGAAGCCAGGCGTATTCGTCCGACCGGTTCTGCTTCCTTTAAGACCATCTCTTGGTTCCTCCTCTCTCAGTGGGTATCAGCTATGGCCAAAAGGACCCCAAATTAGCAAGCTGCTTTGGTGATTTCGGCTCCTTAGCTCCTGCTACCCCATAAGCTTATTAAAGTATTCCTGGAACGCGCTTGGGCTGTGCTCTGGACTGGCTTTTCCTGTCCATTTAACTTTGCCATTTCCTTTGTTCTTATTAATTGGTTTTTCAGGAAGGGTTTAGGCAACCCAGGACACTTGACTTCTCCTATTGAGTTGGCACCAACCATCCTTGCGCCGCTTGGAAGTCTTGCGGAGCATCTGGCCCTTGCCTGCTGCAAGAAAGGAAAGGAAGCTCTAATTAGACCCATCAGCTCGCGTTAAGGAGAGCCAGTGAACTCCACTGTGCCGGCACCACTTGGCTGCTGATGCGGGAGAACCTTCCCAAAGTAGCTTCGCAGCAAGACGTTGGTCCGGTTCACTTTTTTGTGCCAATTTCCCCAAATGTCTGTTTTCGAACGACTGTGTAAAATGAAACATGGCCGTTTTCGAGAGCGCCAGCGTGGTTTAGTGGTTAAGAGTGCAAGAACGGGACTCAGAGGATCCGGGTTCGAGTCCCTGCTCAGCCATGGAGCCACCTGGGTGAATTTGGGCCAGTCACGGACTCTCGGCCCAGCCTACCTCACAGGGGTGTTGGCGTCAGGATAAGCCCGAGAGCGGGAGGAGGAGGAGAATGAGGTAAGCTGCTTTGAGTTCTTTGTAAGATAAAAAGTAGGGTATAAATCTAATTAATAAATAAATAGATGTTCTGAGGTGCACACTTCCCTATGTTTTGTGGAGGAGTTCCCCAAACAAAAATGCAGAGATTAGTGCAAGTGTGCATAAAATATATACAGAGTGAAAATAGTCTTCAGTATTAGGAGAACTGTTTGCAAATATTCATGTAATTGAGAACCAGTACGATTGGACCGGGGCTTGGGAGTTTGGGGTTCTTGTCCCCACTTAGCTATGAAACTCACTGGGTCACTTTGGGCCAATCACTTATTCTCAGCCTGCCCTACCTCGCAGGGCTGTTGTTGTGAGGCTAAACTGGGGAGGAGGTCCAAGAAAGCTGCCTGGGTTCCTTACAAGTGGAAAAAATAGAGTGATAGCAAAAAAGCATAATTAGGCAAAATGTGTGCAGAAGTACACATATCGGGAAAGTCACAAGAAAGTATATGCATTTCTGTGTGAATCTCTCTCTCTATATATATATGTGTGTGTGTGTGTGTGTGTGTGTGTGTGTATTTATTTAAAACATTTCTATGCCGCTCCCATCTCAACAAAGCCTTGGGGCAGCTCACAAAGGATACATAAATACATAAATAATTTTAAAAAATTGTTTAAAAAACCCCGGTGCATTCTCGGCTAAAAATTTAAAATCCTATTAATTAAATAATTTAACAATTAAAATAAGTCTTAAATAAAAAGGTCTTCGCCTGGTGCCGAAAAGCAAATAACGACGGCGCCAGGCGGACCTCTCTGGGGAGCGCATTCCATAGGTGGGGCGCCACCGCAGAGAAGGCCCTCCTCCGGGTGCTCACCCTCCCAATTTCCTTCCCGGAGGGTTCCCGGAGAAGGGCATCTGTTGCTGATCTCAAGGGGCGGCCGGGCATATACGGACGCAAGCACTCCTTTAGGTAACCAGGTTCCAAGCCGTTGAGGGCTTTATAGGTCATCACCAACACCTTGAATATATATATATGTATGTATGTATGTATGTATGTATGTATGTATATATTGGAGAGAGAGAGAGAGAGAGAATTTGGGAAGAAGAACATAAGATGAGAAAACCAAAACAGAAAGTCCTTTAATCTGCAGGACTTCATTATTTATATTGATTATTCAGGAATTTCAGCAAGAAGGAAGGCCTTCCCAGATGCTTGGCTTTGAAATATGAAATCCATTTTTTTACACAGTTCTTCTTTTGGAGGATCCAGATGTTCGGGAGACAGTTGCAAGGTTGGCATCGGCACCTACTGGCGAGAGTCCATGTCATCACGAGAGCAAGCTGACACATCCCCTCCTCTGGTCAGTGCCTGTGTCGTTTTATGACAACAAACTCCAACAACCCGCAGCTGTACTAATAGGCAGATGCATCTAAAATAAGAATACTGAGGCATTCTAAGGGAGGTGGCTCAAAACTTCCGCTCATGCTTCAGCAGGCATGGAAGGTTTGCTTCAGTTTAAAAGAAAGGGCTCGCCCCACGAATAAAATGACCAGAATTGCTACCAGGAAGAAGCGGCGATGGTTTTTCTAGGTAAAACAGGACGAGTGAAATTTCACCTGCCGCACCTGTTTGGAACTGGGGCAGAAATGACGGGAGCTCCACGAAGGTTTGCATGACACACGCAGAACGACTCGCAAGCTTCCTGAGTATCTGTGCAGTCGCTGGTTGATCGCGCCGTTGTTTGTGCTGGCAGCTTCTCCGGCAACCCGAGACTTGGGAGCTTCGCGTTTCAGACTGCTCATGTTCCTTCCCTGAGAAAGTGGCGCATGTTTTCGGAGTGTGCTGCTCTGCCGGCTCCCCTGAAAGCGCCGTTTTCCCTTCTGCATGGAAAACAGGAAATGAGTCAAGCACGTACACGAGGCGAGCGACAAGCACCCCACTTGCAAAACCTGAGAAGATCCAGACACCCGAGGTGTTTATGGATATTGAAGAAAGATGGGAAGGCCGGGCATCCTCTTCGCTGATGCCTTTTGGGGGAATGGGTGGGGACAGGTGGAAAAAGCTGGTAGTTCACGCTTGGCCATGTTTATCCTAGCCGTGATGGGTTTTGTTGATGCCTCCATGGATGTCATTCTCGAGAAGCACGGCGAATGAGCGTAACGCTGGGTCAAAAGTTGAAAGCGAGAAGTTGTCTCACTAGATCCACTGGCTGCCTTCTCCTTTCATCCTTAAGACGCAGAATCACAGACTCATCAAAGAGCAGAGTTGGAAGGGGCCCTGAAGGCCATCGAGTCCAACCCCGGCTGCTGCGGGACTCCACGTCTGCTCACCCAAGGACTATGGGACAATGTCTTCTCTTCCTCAGACCTTGAGATGCCACCAAACCCTTCCGTAGATAAAATGAGGAGGGGAAATAGCACCAAAGCAACATGCAACATAATCACAAATTCCAGGAAGAGCAAAGCAGAGAAAACAGGCAGAAATTTGATAGGTTTCATGGGATGCATAAGAGCACGGAAAAGACATTCTCCTGCTCAGGGTTCAGTTCACACAGCGGTGAACCAGCTGACTCAGTGGGATGCCACAAGCAAAGCATGAGTGCAAGAGCACCCTCACCCATGTTCCCCAGCAGCTGGTGTGCACAGGCAGTGTACCTCTCATACAGGAAGTAGCACACAGCCCTCAGGACTTAGTCCTATCCCTTTCTTAGATTCTGGAAACCCCCTCGGGAAAACATTCAGCCAGAGCTTTTATACGCAGCATTTTTTTGTGTCTCAGGCACT
Source organism: Varanus komodoensis (assembly GCF_004798865.1). Lineage (NCBI taxonomy): Eukaryota > Metazoa > Chordata > Lepidosauria > Squamata > Varanidae > Varanus > Varanus komodoensis. The sequence continues at coordinate 6,317,603 of NW_025335440.1, forward strand.
TACATCTGGGGTCAAAAAGGACCCCAAATGTGGCTAATGCTGGTTTTTTCTTGATGTAGGGAGAAGTGTTATTAACTGAGAAGTTTATCCAGTGCACCATTCTCTTTCCAAATATGGCCAACCATCTATATGGGAAGACTGGAAGCGGGGCACAAGGGCAAGCTACCTAATCCTTATTTTTATGAGTTTCCCTTCTCTCGTCTGTGCTCGTATCTCAATTCTCATTGTCCCTGGCAGTTTTTCATCTCTGTTCTCCCTCTTTTGCTCCCCTTTGTTTACCTGCATGTCACAGAATGTGTGCCTTTGTTCACTTTTCCAGCTCTTTTCCTTCATGCCTTTGGGCCATCCTATTGCCCATGGGATAGAATTCTCTTGCCTCCCTCCGCAGAAGGAGTGTCCTAAAAGCCCAAATTCTCATTTTTCTCCCCTTCTGATACATCTGGGTCGTGTGCGGCTTACACAGATCCCTGGGGATGGGGACCAGTGTTGGCTTCCGGAGGAACGGCCTTGCTTCCTGGTGACGGAGATCTGGGCAAATCTCCTCACACCTGCATAAATGTCCTCCACAAACTCAAGAGAAGTTTGATGCAAACAAGCAATTTTGCCCAAACTGAAATGGGAAGCAGTGTGCAGATTCAGGAGTGAGAGAGCCCATACCTCCAGAGTGCAAATATTTCTAACGGACAAGTACTTGCACTCATGCTCGGAGATCTGAATGGGCCTTGCTCACACGTTCTGCAAGCAAACACGACATTCTCAGGCATCGCTGCTCATCTCCTTCTGGCATCCACCTTTGTGGTGGCAATAGCTTGGGAAGAGCCCCCAAAGCTGATTTTCTCAACGGAGCAGGAAAATTCCAGATGTGGCAGCTGCTCCCCATCCCATCATCCCATCCCTCCCTTCCCTACTGAGGCGCTCTTGCTCTTCCACGTATTTGCAAAACGCCACACAGGGATGTCCTTGTGGACGGGACGAAGTTGCTTTCCGGCAGTATTTTATGAATGTCTGCTGGGGCATCAGTAGAGCAGAGGAGGAAGAAAAACACCAACCTGCAGAGGAAACTGAACAAAATGGGACAGAACCTAGCAAAATCTGTCCCTCTTCAGGTCGTGGACTCTCCTCTCTTGCAGCAAGCCAAGCTGAGGAGACGCCTAAGGATGCAAGACATCGGTGGCACAAGCTGCGGCCTTCTTCTGTGTCGGGGCCGCAACATGGAGGTGGCTGCTGGTGACGCGGAGCATGGAGCCAGCTTGTGTCATGCGTGGGGTGCGCTTCCTGGCTCCCCTGGAACTCGGGCTCAGAGCTGCTGCCAAGTGGGCCAGCGCCCAGGGGGCTGAACCCAGGAAACACGGCCGATTCCCAGCCCCAGGATGGCTCGCTCCACATCCCTCGCTCTGGCCAGCGGGATGCGTCCCTCCCTGTTCCAAATGAAGGAGCGAGCAAAGGCCGTGCTGCATGCCTTCCAGAGGCACTCCAGAATCTGGGAAAACATTCGGGCTGGCACAATTGTGGAAGCATCTCCCTCGCTCTCCTCCCGAGAGGCCTGCAAGGGACACAAGCCAAAGGCTGTGTCCATTCGTCACGGGGTGGCACATAACGGGCAGCGCTCCAGGCCCCCCGTCCACTGTCTCCCGGTGGAGAATCCTTTTTATAAAAATGACCTTGTAAACAGCTTGGCTCGCTGGATTACAAACCCATTAAAAAAAGAAAAAAACCACACAGCCACGGCAGGCCTTGATTTATGGCGCATTTCCTTTGGACACCTCAGGGCATTGCCATGTGCAGCCCGCGGTCTAAGACCCCCTAATGCTTCGGTGTTTATTAGCTACGTGGGACACACTGAGGAGGGATCGAGCGATTGTCTCCTCTGTGGCTGAAGTGACGGCCCGGACAGCCATGCGCGGTGGGTGTTGACAGCTCCCATGTGGGCAACCTTTGGCCGAAGCGCACTGCCAGGTGACCTTTTCGGCACAGGTGGGGAGGGCAAAGGACACACGCTGGCCACTGGGAAGTCCCTCGCCAGCCCATCTGTTCCAAATGTCCGTTGCTGGGAAAGCAGCCAACGGGGCGGCGGGGGGTGGGGGGGAGCCGGGCCACTGCTTTGGGACTGACATCCAGCTCCTGGGGTCCACTCCCATGACCGAAGGGCCGTGAGCAGGGCGTGTGAGGCGTCTGTGTTGCGTGTGAGCCGCTTCCCTGGACTCCGGCCCGCTTTCTCGGAGCTGTGAGTCCCGATTTTGGCACTCTGGCCAAACGTCCACACGGGCGCCCACCAGGAAACGGGCTCGTTCAAACGCCGTGCAAGCAGCATCCGTGCTCCATGCGCGAGACCCCTGGCCTTTGCGCTGTGCATGCTGTGGAAAGGAGCTGCCGGTTGCGTGACCAGAGTTCTGTGAACGTTCGCGGACCTCCTCTCGTCTGGCTTCCTAAGCCAGCGCCAAGCACGAGAGGAAATCCCACAGAAGGAAGTGGGCCAGTTTCCAGAAAGGACCGTTGCCAGCCCTAGCCGGAATTCCTTCTCGGCGCCAGTGGCTAGTTGGGTGCATATTTGGCTTCTCTAGGCTGGTTCCCACTGAATGGCGCTGCCAGGCTGGATGGAAGGATCGGCCCTTTGGCTTTCCAGGGCTCTGCAGGTGTTGCTACCAGATCTGAAATCTCCTATTTCGAAGGGCTGCCTCTTGGGTCCCAGGCTCTGGACTGCTGAAGCCCCGGAAAACCTAGTAATGGGCTGAATCTGAATATGAGTGTGTGGAGGCATGACAACGGCTAATGCCACCCTAATGAGGATGTGCATTCAACCTGGCCAGGTGGCAGGGCAGCGGCCGTCTACCTGGAAGCCAATTTGCTTCCTTTCCTTGTGAAATTTGCTTTCTCTGGTGCGCCCACAACTGGAGTATGGTGTTCGATTCTGGGCTCCGCATTGCAGGAGGGGTATAGCCAGGTTGGAGTCAGAGCAGCATAGGGCCACAAGGTTGGTGGCCGGTTTGCAGGGGATGCCGTATGAGGTGAGGCTGAGGGAACTGGGTCTCTTCATTCCTGGAGAAGAGGAGACTCAGAGGGGATCTGTTGCTGGCATACAGGTATGTGAGGGGATGTCACACGGAGGTGGGTAGAGACCTGTTCTCCCCTGCAGAGGAAGGTAGGATGTGCTCCAACGGAGCAAAGCTCAGGGAGCCCAGGTTCAACTTGGATGCCAGGAAGCACTTCCTGACAGTCAGGACCCCGAGGGTGTGGAATGGGCTTCCACGGGAGGTGGTTGAGGCCCCATCGAGGAGGGTGTTCAAGAATAGGCTGGACATGCACATGGCGGGCATGTCATGAGCAGAGCTGGCTGGAGCCGGGGGTCAGACTAGATGGCCTGGGAGACCCCTTCTGGCTCGCTCTGTTTCCATGATTCTCTGAGCAGAGCAGGGAGACCAAGTCAGTGTTCAAAGGGGAAAACATTAGCACTGAGAGGCCTTCTCAGCACGTGTGACAGGATTTGGCTCTGGAGGGAAGAGCCAAAGGTGAGGGACCACAAGAGTTTTCCAGCCATGAAGGTCTCACAGAATTGGGATGCTAAGACATGACATAATCGCAGACAGAGGTTGGGGAATCCTTGTTCACAGGAAGCAGAATATGCCGTGGATGTCAGCTCCCCTGGAGTACTGTGTCCCTTTCTGGTTTGAGAAGGATCCAGACAAACTGGAGCAGGTTCTGCGGAGGGTGGTGCAGGTAGTCTTCAGTGTGGTTGATGAGAAAGGTGGGAAGTTGGTTTACATGGTCCTCCTCTACTGGGTTTTGTCCTCACAGCATCCCTGTGGAGTAGGCTGAAAGTCTGTGACTTGCTCTGAGCTTTGTGGTTGAGTGGGGAGTAGCACCCAGAACTCCTGTGCTCTAACCACTAGGCTATGCTAACCCCCAGTTCTGTTTCTACACTGGCAAAGTAAAAGTATCATTAAGCACAAATTGAGTATGGGAAGTTGAATGGGTTGGACACAATCTGTAGTTGAAGTCCATGCATTTCTCAGCGTGCAGTAAGATTTGTGGATAAAACATGCACGAAAATGCATCCTTTAAGCAAACGTGCCCGAATACATTTCATTCCAGAAAGAAAATGCATGCATTTCAAAGTTGCATGCAATTGAGAAGCATGCTTGGGAAAAAAAATCTGCATGCAAATATATGGGCAGGTTTTCATGAAAAACGGAATAAAGCAAAGCTTGTGATGCGATAGATTTGTGGTGGGCTTTGAAACAGAATTCCAGGAGTGCTGGCAAGGCTGGGTTTGGTGGCGTCACAGATCCCTGGGTGAGTCATCCACCCCAGGGAGTACTTTTGCTACTGTGCTGTTAAATCAAGAGGACTAGAACGCCGGGTGGTGCAGGCAAACAGGGACGGGGAGGGGGTGCATATGCTGATCATATGTGGTTTTGACGTGGTTGTAACAAGACAGTTGCGTAGATCTTAAAGGAACACTCGAATGGCACTTGAGCTCCCCTTTCGTGTGTCCTTTTCTGCAGTCCCAGGCAGAAATATGTGTCACAGTCCTAGCGCATTGTGGGTATCACAGGCGCATCCTCCAAGATGGAAGCCTGGGCCCGAGCAGTCAGCCTGCTCAATCAGCCCAACTCATCAGGAAACACAGTCGCTGAGCTCACTTCTCACTAGTAGGCCAGGCCTGTTAGATTCCTCCTGTGTAAATATTTTGACATGGTTCTTAGATAACCTATAAACCGCTGTTTATTGGGCTCCCGCAGGTCCATGTTTATGGAACTGAGGCTGACGTTAAAGGTGACCTGGGGCTTATAGACTTCCTAACCACCATATTGCTAGAGTAAACGCGAGCAGAAGGAAAGTAACCCTTCACGAGGCAGTCCTTGCCCTGGGGACCTTTCTCTCTCTCTCTCTCTCTCTCTCTCTCTCTCTCTCTCTCTCTCTCTCTCTCTCTCTCTCTCAAATAAATGGACAGCATGATCTCATCATGTGATTGTGACTGGCACACAGGAAGAAACTGCGGAGCAGCAGTTGCTTGATGATAGAATCACAAAAGCTCTCTTTGGTACCCTCCTGGCGTTGAGCACAGAACTGGATGCAAAACTTCAGAAAGAGCAGAACGTTGCAAGAAACTCGGGGACAACCTAGATGCAGTTCATGTTCAGATTTTAACGTGCCTCACCTGTGGGAAGGCATCACAACAGCGATGCGCACGGATGGGGTGCGACAGTCCCTTTCTTCTCCCATGGCAGTTCTTCTTGGCATCCGAAGGAAATTCCCCAGTGGCACCAATGAAACATGGAAACAGAGCGAGTCAGAAGGGACCTCCTGGTCCATCTAGTCTGACCCCCAGCTCCAGCCGGCTCTGCTCATGGCATGCCCACCATGTGCATGTCCAACCTCTCCTTGAACACCCTCACCAATGGGGCTTCAACCCATGGAAGCCCATTCCATGCCCTAGGGGTCCTCAGGAAGGGATTTTACTTCCAAGAACACAATTAAGGGGACTGATACTACAGGTCTTCAGATATCTGACAGCCGCATCCTTCGTGAATTCATCTAATCGCCACGTAATGCCACCCACGTTGGCAGCCCACTCCATAAGTTAACTATGCATTACTGGATGAAGAAGTATTTCCTTTGATCTGTCCTGAATTTCACACCACCTGGCTTCATTCTCTGACCCTGGGCCAAGAATGGGAAAAGTCTTTCAAGATGGGTACCGGATTCTCTTCTGAAGACACACCGCAGGAGCTGCAGAGCCTAGAGATGCCATGGCCAGAAAACAAACAAAAAGATTCCTCCAATTTCATGGGGGCCAGTTTAAAGCAGGTAGCAAGGCTGCTCACAGCCAAGGAGGACAAGCCGCTGCAGGACGAGGGTCCTCCATGACGCAAGCCGGGCTGCCTTGTGTCAGCAGGTAGCAGCACTTCCCGCTGGCTGTCTCCTTCCCGTTCCCATGGACTGGCAGCACGACCTCCGAGCCTTGTGCCACTCCAGCCTCCCCGCTTCCGCGCCCTCCCGTTGGTTCCCAAAACCACGAACATCTCCCTGGTGCTCAAACCCAACAAAATATTCAGCTTCTCCATCCGAATCAGAATCCGCAAAAGCGGCGAGATGAAGCGTCTTGCGGGAACACTTACGGACGCTGCCGTCACGCTTGCTCTCGGCACTCTGCAGCGCTCCCCAACGGCTTCCCAAATGTTAAATCCTCCGTGGGACTACTCAAAAGTAAACACAAGCATCGTGTCAACTCAGAAGGGAGTAAGGTAAGCTCAGCAAGTTTACTCAAAGGGAAGCAGGCCTAAATTACTCAGTGGTTTCTTCTCCTGGCTCAGCTCCTTCTGCGCTGTGGGGAAAAGTTCTGATCTCTGATCATCAGCAGACCAGGGGAGAAATGTTTCCCTGCCTGCTACGTTCTGAAGAAGTACAAGGAATACTCCATGGGAACAGCATTTATCTCTGAGAGCAGCTGATCGGAGAGAAGGGCTTTTGCCTCCATGGCCATGTGGAAGCCGCCAGACTAGTTCATAGAATCAGAGACTCATAGAATAGCAGAGCTGGAAGGGGCCATGAAGGCCATCAAGTCCAACCCCTGCTGTGGCAGGACACCAAGGCACCCCATCCCACCCAGATGGTTGGGGAACATCTGTGCCTTCATACCGGCTGGAGGTTTCCTTTGTCTGCGCTGGAATCTAATATTATGCGAGAGAGAGAAAATTTGGACTTTTCTACTTTCTCCACACCTTCCCTAATTTATACACTTCTCTCATGTGCCCAAGCCCTTTGTTGTTTAGTTGCAAAGTTGCATCCGGTCCATCACGACCCCATGGGCAACATTCCTCCAGGCTCTCCAGTCCTCCACCATCCCCCGGAGCCCACCCAAGCCCACACCAACCGCCTCAGTGACCCCATCCGGCCACCTCATCCTCTGCCGCCCCCTTCTCCTTTTGCCGTCAGTCGTTCCCAGCATCAGGCTCTTCTCCAGGGAGTCCTTCCTTCTCATTAGGTGGCCAAAGTATCTGAGCTTCATCTTCAGTATCTGGCCTTCCAAAAATCAGCCAGGGTTGATCTTTAGGACTTGACTGACGCCCCTAACCCTTACCTGCATATTTTTATACTGTTTTTATTATTTTTGATGTTTTGGTGCTCTTTTAAATTAATTTTAATTCCTGTTAATATTGTTATCTGTCTTATTTTATTGTTTTTACACTTTGTTGTAAACTGCCCAGAGCGCTTTGGCCACATGCAGTAAAGAAATGAAATAAACAAATAGCAACAACAACAACAGCCACCCACCTCTGGAGCCCTTCCAAAATAATTGGAAATGGCTATCAACCAAGCAGGCAGGCTTGGCTTGCTTCTGCTCTGGAAAGCACAGCCCCGACACAAAGCTACCAGCCGAAAACGTGGCACACACCCTGTTTTACAAGCACGCCACTCATATCTGGCAGGCAAGAAGGGACGGTGGTGCAGCCAGAAGGGCTGATGGATGGAAAATTCCCCACTCCCCTGCTGCTCTTCAGCCGAATCAGCACTCCACCGCTTTGACTGCGTCAGATCATTTTCCCACACTGGCACCTCCTTATCCACCACCACCTCCCTGCATAAACACACGTCTTCCTGCACCCTTTCTCGGTCCGCAAGAGCACCACCCAAGGAGAGGAGGAATCCTTCGGAAAGAGGAAGAGCAGGACGGGTATTCTGGCTGGACACCAGGAACGCGGCTCGCCCCTTTCAAGGAGTCTTCCCCGACATCCAGCGTTCATTCTGGCTTCCCACTGTGGGGACAGGAGGGCCCTCTTCTTCCCCTCTGGGAGTTCAGCTCTTCCCCGGAGATCTTGAGACAGTCAGACCCCGCGATGCGGCAACCTACGTTCACACGGCACACTTCCCGCCATCAGTCGGGCCTTCCCTTCCAACTCTGCTCAGTTCTAATTAATTGTGATTAATAACACGGGGCAAGATGTTTTCTCTCAAGGGCCACATCACCTCAGGGTAGGGTGGAGCAGGTTTTCCGTCTGTGTTTTCTGGGTTCTCAGTTGTCTTTTGTTCCATCACCCGCTTATCGATAGATCTGGATTATAACTTTTGCTGTGAGCCACCCTGAGGCTTTGTGGTGACGGGGGCAGCATAGAAATGTTTTAAATAAATAAGAATAGATAAACTTTTTAACAGAGTTTTGTTCCATAGAGAATTTGCACTAGCACGGACGTGCATTGGTGTGCGGAGGTCAGGCATTGGCCAGATTGCTTTTGCACTCTTGGGTCTGGCCGGGAAGGGATGTGAGAGGATCTCACCTGACGGGTGTCGCCTCCAGCGCTCAGCACATGGCACCTGGGGAAGAGGGGAAGCCGGCTGGGGTCCAGGGAGCGGGGCTGCGGAAATCTGGCAGAATCTCCTCCCCGGATGATGCTTCCCTCACATCCCAAGAGAAGGGCTGCACGGTTTAGGGCCCGGATAGCTGAAGGTTGGGATGGGTGTCCCCATGTCCCAGGCACATCTGCTCCAAGGCTCTGGCTCCTTCCAGACGGTTCGAATTCAGGGTGGGAACATTTTTTTCCAGCCCCATCGACAACGATTGTTACTGGAAAGGGGTGGGGTGGAGATGAGGTCAACGGTCGTACATGAAGCTAGCTCTGTTTAAGGATGTCTTTTTGCTTTCGAGGATTGTCTAAATGCCCCCTCCTCCTACCCCCCCAACCCCATCGTGCCTCCTTCGTGCCTGAGGGCAGGGGATCATACCTGGCAGCATGATGGTGGATCGGGCCCTTATAACCCTTTGGTGGGTACTGTTTTGAAGAAGACCAGGCCTCGCTGCAGACGCGGCTTGTGTTGCAGCACTAACCAGCTGGAACTGAAGCTTCGTGGGACTTGGAATAAGGGAGGAAGACACCTTGGAAAGAATAAACGCGGAAGGATACGGACACGTCGCTTTTTGGAGAACGTGGAGCACTCGCTATGCATTATCCTAGCGTGATAAAACTGTCTGTTGGGTAGATTAGTATGAGAGAGCTGGTTCGGCAGAGACTTCTCCAAAATTCATGGAAGAAATTAGCAGTCAGACAGAAATAAACACGGGCTGTGTTGGAAAAGCATTCTGTTCTGCTCAGTCGCAAAGTCGTGTCCGACCCATCGCGACCCCACGGACAACACTCCTCCAGGCCCCCCTGTCCTTCACCATCCCCTGGAGTCCACTCAAGCTCCCTCCAACTGCTTCAGTGACCCCATCCAGCCCCCTCATCCTCTGCCATCCCCATCTTCCTTTGCCGTCAACTGTTCCCAGCATCAGGCTCTTCTGCAGGGAGTCCTTCCTTCTCATTAGGTGGCCAAAGTATCTGAGCTTCATCTTCAGGATCCGGCCTTCTAAAGAGCCGTCAGGGTTGATCTCCTCTAGGACTGACCGGTTTGATCGCCTTGCGGTCCAAGGGACTCGCAGAGTCTCCTCCAGCACCACAATCCAAAGGCCTCGATTCTTTAGCTGCATGAGCTTCTTTGCAAAATATGGGTACCCTCAGCACTGGTTCGGGCTGCCTTTGCCACTGACCTGGCCCACCTGGTAGACATGAGCCCTCTGATGCGTTGAGTGTATCTTCTGGTCATTGCGTGGGCCCCAGATCTTGCTGGATCCAGCCCTACGGTTCTGCCAGAGGAGCAAACCACCGTTTGGGTCAAGATTCCGCCTCCCAGCACCACGAAGGGGCTTCGCTCGGCACACCGGGGAGATGTGCTTCCTGGTGGCCAGTAATGCAACAGTGCATTAAAATCTGGCCAAAGTTTGGCAGGTTACTTGCTAGCAGCTACATCAAAGGTGGGCTGAGCACTTCTTCCCCGGGGGGCCAGCTTGATCCTGCCCCAGACCAACCCAGGGCCCAGAGGAAGGTGTGGTCTTCCACCCCAAAGCCCGCCCATTCCTGTGACATCATTGGGTCCCTCCACTTCTTTTCCTGTGCAGAGGGAGAGAGGCGGAAAGGGGCTCGTCTAGGCTGGACAAGCTGCTTCTTGCCAGAGCCAGACAAATTCGGTTCCGCACACCTTTCGGTACCACTCACGCCCCAGTATGGATCGGGACTCCACCCAACCAATGCAGGATTTGCCCCTTCAAGCACAAGCCAACTCTAGGGGGCTTTGCTCGTTATCCCTGAGCACAGATTGAAGATCCCATGGAAATACTTCTCCTGCTACCTGCTTCCGAACCCTCCAGTCCTTAGCTGGATGATGCCCAGGGAGAGCAGAATTCACCCCTGAGCCAAATAAACCCTCCCTGTTTAGCAGCACTCTATCCCTGAATATCAGCAGCTGGATGACCAGCAACTGGAGAAGGAGATGACTGGATGTTCTTGTGGGCAGACAAAGCGGAGTGTGGAAAACAGGATGCAGAAATATTTGGCCCCTGATCTGCTCCAGCAAGGAACGTTCTGGCAGGTTTGGATATGCTGGAAACAGGGCCATGGTGGAAAGATAAAAACTCCATGTTCAGAGCATTGCATCGAGTACCACGTGTTGGGTGCCGGTGAGCCTTTCCTCACACTCCACGGGCTTCCCGGAAGGAGCTGGCTAATCCCCAGCGGGCCACCATTTGGGGGAAATTCTGCTTTCTGTGCTCCCGGCATTGGTGGTTGCCCGGCTGGCGGCAACGTCTCTCGCTGGGTGAGGGCATGCGGCTCAGGCAGCTTTCCCAGACATATGCAGGGTCCCTTCCTTCAGCTCTTTCCATGTCCTGGCCACATGATCTCACCCCGCAAACATCTCGGCGACACACTGAAAGCTCAGGCGGGGCTCTGCCAACTTCATGGAGGTCTGCAGCAGGCCGACCGATCAAGCTGTCACCCTGAAGGGGGCTGGTTCTCTCTGGCCCCAGAGGAGGAGAGGAGATCTTATGGGCTTAGGCTGCAGGAGGGCAGGTTTAGGTTGCACGTGGAAAACCGTCTCAGAGGAAAGAGCAGTTGGGCAACGGAGCCTGAGATCTTGAAGGTGTTGGTGGCTTCTTGACCTCCTGGACCATCTTCAAGGAACGCTGCCTGCTGGAGGTACATGCCTTGGGGTCAAGGAGACAATTGCTCACGTTGCATTTCAGTGCTTTCGAATCACTGTGTGGACCAAGCCTCTGTTATCCTTCCAAAATTCCCACTCCTCTGAATTTTGCCAGGGAGGCGTCCAAGGAAAATATGCCATGCAAAGATGTTGTACATTGTGGGGACTGATGCTCAGAAATGCTCTGAAAATGGTTGTCAGCCTCCCAGAGAGCTTTGGCTGTTGGGCAGCACAGGAGATAAACGAATAATAAAATTGCTTGCCACGGCTGTGAACAACAGACAACCTGTGTGGTGTCGTGGTTAAGGATGAAGGACTGGGTCTCAAGGGATCCGGGTTCGAGTCCCCGCTCAGCCATGGAGCCAACTGGGTGGCTTTGGGTCGGTCACAGACTCTCAGCCCAGCCTACCTCACAGGGCTGTTGTTGTGGGTAAAACTGAGAGCAGGAGGAGGAGAATGAGTTTATCCTTTTTGAGTTCTTTAAAAAAAAGGCGGGACATAAATCAAATAAATAAACAAACCATGCATATAAAAATGCATGAGTTAGGGGAAATAGGCAGCAAAGATTATGCATTTTCATGCATACTTAAAAAAATCAAAGTTTGGGATAAACTGAAAGTCAGAAATGGAAAAAGGAACATTGCAAGAAACTGGAATGGACTGATCTGTGGCTCTCCAGAAGGGAATCTGCACAACCCAGGGATGTTTCAACAGAAAAATGTCCTACAGCTTCCAGTCCTCCCCAGGGCTTTCTTCTATCTATACATGAGTGGGACAGTGTCCAAGCAACCCAAAGATCCCCCCATCTCTGTGAAGCGGCGGTCTCCATCTCCATTTTCTCTCCATTTTCTTTCCCTTTCTCATGTGTGATTCTCCCCACTTCTTCAGCGTAACATTGAGCAGAGGTGCTCCCCAGAGGCCTCTCCTTTTGTGTAAACACATCTGAAGACTGTCCCCAAGTTCGTTAGCACCCGATGGAGGACGCAGAACAGGAAACGCCACCACTGAGGACTGGCCGGTGCCTCCTCCCCGCATGCCCTCTTGCTCTGCAGCTCAGTCATCCCAGAGAGATCCCCCCAGTGCGCCAAAATGCAGAGGAATCTTCTTCTGCTCTCTCCCCAGACACATTTTTTCTTCCGAACTTCTCTTTCTGTCCGTCGGACACTTTTCTGTCCTGGCAGATCTTTTGCGGTGGCTCGTGAAAGTTCGGTGTCCAAAATTGTTTTCAGTAGATTTGGCCAGAAGCTCGTTTTCCCTCTGAATGGGATCCGAGGTGGAAATGCAAGGCAAACGTGGAATTTCCTTATCAAAACTCACGCATTATGGTTTCTCTCTGCATTGCAGTGCAATTATTAGCACCATAACTTTCTGCAAGCGACTGAGGAAGATCCACATGACTCTCTTTCCCCCTCGGAGCCAGATGTCTCCTCCACTCTAGACCCTCTTCTGATACTACCTAAAGGCTCTCTGAGTCCAACAGTAGCCCCGATGCCTTCTTCACCATCTCTGGAGAAGCTCAAGGGGGGGGGCTCTGAGGGACCCGAAGGCAGCCTCTCTAATGCACCCACGTCAGAGCCAGAGGAGTAGGTTTCTTTTTTTAAAATAAGTTTTATTTGCAATTATAATTCTAAAAAAAACAAAACAAAAAAAGAACACTGCAAACAACATCCATTATCAAAAACATCGAAACCGCCGGGTCAGCCCCACACCCTTCTTTTTCCATTTATGATAACTTAAAAACATATTTAGATCTATGCGAAGTCCTGTTTCTCTAGCCAATAATAAAAAGATTCCCAAGTTTGATAGAAGTCAGTATCTTCCTTCACCTTCCATGATAAAATCAATCTATCCGTTTCTGCACAGTCCAGAATCTTTTTTTTTTAAGTCAGTTTATCGGTGGGTAGAGCCAGAGGAGCAGGTTGAGTGACCACCAGGGCTTGGAATGCTCCAAACCCAGAAGGTCTGGACTCAGCAGAGTCCAGAAAACACGAACTTCTAAGAGGTTCCTCAGAAGTAGAGGGTCTCCAACAATTAATTTATTGGAATTTATATTCATATTAATTTATAGTTTTATATCATCATCTCAATATTATATTAACTGTTGGTTTGTTGTTGTATAGTGAATTTTTAAACTTGGTTATGATGTTTTTTAATCTTGTGAGCTGCCTAGAGAGGCTAGTGGCGAGATAGGCAGCATATAAACGTGCCAATTCAATCAATCGATCAGTCAATAAGAGCAGAAGCGGTGCAGGCCGAGCTTGCATCTGGGTTTGGGTGGGGATCTGGAAGAGGAGGCTACGCGAGCCTTTAGGCTCGGCCTGGGAAAACCACGGTGCCTTAGCTTGCGCAATGCATTATCTTCTGTGCGCGTCTTATCCTTCTGCCTCAGTACTGCTTTGCTCGTGGGACCTCGCGTGGCTCTGGACTTCCCCTCTGTGCTTATTCACTTGGCTTTTACAGGAGTACGGCCAGATGCTGTTGCTTCTGGAGGGAACGTTTGTGCTAGCCTAGCTCCAGTCGTAAGGTTATCTGAGGTCTGTTGCGAGGCCGCCGTGCAGATGAGAAGGGACACCACAGAAGGGTCTTTCCCTGCTGGCTGCTTGCTGTGCCGTCATCCCAGTCTCTACCCACAGGGACGCTCCAGGGCAGAAGCCTCTCCGCCAGGTAGACCGGCCCAAAGACACCTGGGGCTTTAAAGCTCAGCATCCCTGCTTTGAACCGGACGCAGAAACTGGGCTGGCAGGCAGTGAACTGAGGTGGCGCTGGGCTCGCAGGTTCAGAGCTGCCCCTGGGAGACCTCGGCTGCTCCTCTGGGACCAGGCCTGGAGGGAAACCCCCGCTGTCGCACTAAAAGCCCTGCGAGATTGGTTCGGTGAGGAGGGGGCGATAGGCTCCTGGTCAGCCCATGGGCTTCAGGGCTGAATGGGGAGAAGAGACCCCAGTTCCTCAGGCCTGGGTTGACACTCTAACCCCCCTGTTGCACCGTCCTGAAAGATCCTTAGAATTGCTAGAGAACATGAGGAGCATTGTGTTGTTCAGTTGCAAAGCCGTGCCTGACCCATCATGTCCCCATGGGGAACATTCCTCCAGGCTCCCCTGTCCTCCACCATCCCCCGGAGTCCATCCAGCCCCATGCCCACCTCCCTAGTGACCCCGTCCAGCCCCCTCACCCTCTGCCGCCCCCTTCCCCTTTGGCCTTCCAGCATCCCCAGCATCAGGGCCTTCTTCAGCGCGTCCTTCCTTCTCATGAGGTGACCTTGCATGGCATCCTCAAATCACCTGCTGACCTTCATGGCCCAACTGGGGATCAGAACCTGGACCTCCTGAGTCCCAGTCACGGGGAGGGAGGGATGCATGCTCGGTAACGCCAGTGAAATTTCTAGTGTGGAGGTCTCACACATCTCTCAAAGAAGGAAAGTTTTCACGCACACTTCCTACAGCACAGTTTCCCTGCCCATCCTGAAGAAAAAATGAAATTTCTGGAAGAATTTAGAAGTTCCTGATTGGGTTAAACATCCCGAGGGACATCTTCTGCGTCAAAAATTTCTCCCACTTTTTTTTCAAACCATTCTTGTTCAATCAGAAAAGAAATTGTGTCCAAAAAAAAAAAAAAAAAGGGGGTCAGAGGGAAGCAAACATCTCCAGCATTTTTAGTAGGCCCGAGTCTTGCACTGATCTGAATCAGGAGCCGGCCTAGAAGGATGGCACGAGAGTCCTGCTTATCTTGTGCAGTCCTCTCTGCAGCCACTGCAGCCTCCCTGGCTTCCCGGCTTCCCGCGGAAGCCCAGCGCCTCCTTCAGGGCCTTTTCCTCTGGGAAGCGTGGGCAGGCCGGGTGGCAGCAGAGCACGGGAAAGAGGAGTTGTGGGGAGCACCTCCAGCTGCCTTTTGGCGGCTAAATACACCCGCTGCAGTGGATTCCAAGTCAACTAAACGTGCTGCGAGAAAGAGGTAGAAAACGGAAAGCCTTTTTCATGGGGCAGGGAAGCTTTCCTGAAAACGAAAGCCAGGTGTTGCCTGCGTGCCGCTTGCAGGGTCTCCCTGGAGCTGGACATAACGTAGGCTCCTGAACATCCTCCTCGCGCAGGATGCAAGACGGGGACTCGGCCTGAGTCACAGCCGGTGAAAAAGAGGAGGAGAAAAGCTGTGTCTGCGCAGCCTCCTCCCTTGCTGATGGGGAATCCTGCTTCTCCTTCGAAAGGCTTCGTTCCCGAAGAGTTCCTCACTGGGGGGCTTCACCAGGAGCGAGTGGTAACACAGCGTCCGTCTCTTCCCCCAACGGGACTGCTTCTCTTGGAAATTGTAGCACTGGCCAGCGCTGCTTTATTAAACGCGTTTAGCGAGCGAGCGAGAGAGCGAGCGGCTTTGGCAGTCTGGCTGCCGTATTGCACCGTGTTCTCCGGAGTTTCACACGGCTGCTCGTGAAAAGGGTGTTGGGAGTGAAAGAGGCAGCTGCTCTTGGCGTGCTGTGCAGGATCGCACCAACTCTCCCACTGAGGACGGTGACGGCTGGGAAACAGAGTGCAGAAATCAAGATGGCGGAGGGGGGAGAGCTTATCTCAAGGCTGCCGTCGCCAGGAGTTCGAGAAGATCCTGGGAGCCGACACAGGCTGGAGGTGCCAAGATGGGACTTGGGAGAGGAGAGGCTGGCCCAGTCCCTGAGTCCGTGTCTTGGTGTTGTGGGGAAGGGCTAGTGGGCCCGCCCTGGTCTTGGAGACGTCTCCTTCTCCTTGAGGAGCACATCTGGAGAGGTGGGGCACAGGGTTACTGGAAAGGATGGTGCTTGGAGGTCGTTTCAAGTTGGGCTCAACAAGCCACTTTGTGCAGGCTCAGGGGCTCTTCCTCTATTGGAAATCAGGGCATGATCATTGCCTGTGTGTTGGAAATCAAGTGCTTCTTGCCAAAGATCTATCTGTTGTCTAAAAGAAAGAAGCAGGGAGCTCTGCTCCAGACATGGCACCATCTCTTGGTCTTTGAGAGGCCAGGCACCCTTGGTGGACCCCTTTCCTCTCACCCGCTGGGTCTCCAGCTCCTCCTGCTCCTCCTCCTCTTTCCCATCATGGCTTCTACCTACTTCCTTGAGAAGCAGAGAGCCAGAGAGCAGGTAGATGGTGGCATTCTGTCTTTCTCCTCCTTCTCGCCATGTCTGTCAGCAGGACCAGAGCAAGAAGGAGGTGAGCAATGCACTTCCAGGGCTGAAGAGGATGAACAGAGCCAGGCGGCTCCTGTCACTGGGCCTTTGCCGGAGATCGGACCTCAGCCGGGGCCCAGCCAGGCCTGCTCTTCCGACCTGTCCTCCTCCCGGAAAGCTGGGTGCAGGATGGAGCCCACCATAAGGAGAAGTGGTGCAAAATCTTCAGAGAGAGTCCTGCCAAGTGACTTCTTTTCCTTGGAGGGTGAAAAAAAGAGAAAGCACTCAGAAATTGGCTCCAGAAGGTGTCCTCTGAGAAATTTTGGCTCAGCTGAAATATTTTCCACCTGAGTGGGCCTACTAGCTCGCTTGATCAAAGGGACTGTCTACCAAGAGAAATGCCTAATTATCAGTCACAATCAGAGTCCATCTGCCATTCCTGACTTCAAATGATTTTTCCAACTCTAGGAAAAGAGCTCCTTTTAAAGTACCCATTTCTTCTCGGTGCAGCTCGCCTGCCTTAAAAAGAATCTCGCCATTAGAAATAATCCTTTTACTTCTCCTTGATGACTTTTTGCTTTGAGGTTAACCATTCTAGAGGCAAACAGCGCCCCTCCTTTCCCCTCACCCTTCACCTTTGCAAGGCACATGAAGGGGAGCGCACCAAGCGCCCGCTAATATTTAAACAGCCTTCCCCAATTCCAGCTTGATCGTGCACCAGGGAGAGCTGAGGCTCACCTCTGACCTCCCGACAGGTGTTTACTTCTTCACAGTTATAAAGGAGGCTGAGGAAATTCCCAGACGACAAATTACAGCTGTGGCAATCGTGTGTGCGTGTGCGTGCGCAAGTGCGCGTCCATGCGAAGTTTGAGTTTCATATTGAATTCTTCAGACCTGGGGTAGATGTTTGTGCGAAGCCCTGCGTTCGTTTTAATGGTGCATCGGAGATTCCAGGTGAACCTCCCTCTGTGACATTTTCCTCTGTGCTTTCAGCCCGTATCGTAAAACTTTCCCCATTCGGGCTCTCAGATCTGACTCAGAGCAGCTTCGTTTCAGGTGGAGAGCAGAACCTCAGGCATGAAATCTGGCACTCCCTGGCTTCTTCTCTCGTCCCCATCCTTGCAGCCCCCTTTTGCACAGTTTTTCCCCAACAGTCCGGAAGCTTGGACTGTGCTTGGCATGTTTGCGTCACCCCCTTCGCCTCTGGACCCACCCTGGTTTGCTCATTGAAAAGTGGCTCCCAAGAGCCTCTCCGAAAAGAATTTGCATCCACGAAAGCAGCATGACCGTGATTCATGCTGTTAACTTTTTGCCGCGCTCAGAGGCACCCCGGCTTGTTCCCCTCTCTCTTCTTTTGCATGCAGGAGTTCGTCTGCCGTGACGAATGCCTGGTGAAACTCCTGTGAGAAATTGAAGGTGACGCGTGCCAGGACCGCCCCGCCTCTGAAAGGAAAGGAAACAAGGGCTCGGGAAGGGAGAACCGTTGGCCTTGTGGTCCCTCTTTGGTCCTTTGTGGCCACAAGATGCAAGAAGGTTTGGCAGAAGGTTCTCTCTGCTCCACGGAGAGAATGGCCGTCCTGCCGCGGCCCACCCTCACCGAGAAGTCGGGGGAGGCCCAGTCCCTTCGGGGCCCTGCCTTCTTCCCCTCTGCCCACTCCGGTGCAGTGGACCCCTTGCCCCCTTGCGTTGTCAGCTCCCCCAAAAGCGCCCCCGTGGCTCTGTCCGAAACACAATGAGGTCCCAAAATACACGCCATGTCATCCGTGCATCTGGCCCCGGCAGGTGGTAAGTAATCGATCCTCCGGGATCCGCCTGCCTTCGCTTTTTGTCACAGAGAGCATTAGTTGCCATAAATCACAAGGATTTTGGCATAGGCTGCGGATCCACTTCAGCGAGCGATTTATTCACAATCAGCCTGACCTGATAAGCGCCAGCCCTTCTGCCCGAGCAAAGGAATTTGGTTTCTCAAGGGTTTCAGGGTTATTGACCTCGGGGTGGCTGTTCAGTGCATCTGGAAAACGTGCCGGACAACTGATTGGACTCGACACTTCCCTTTTGAGGCCATCCACCCCCTCCTGGGGGTGGGGAGGGATCGCACAGACTGTCAAAGACACGCCTGGCTCCCAGTGTAATCCAATTTGAAAATGGTTAATGCAAAGCAGAGAGGAGCTGAATGCAGCCCGCGGAACTTGAGTGTGTATGGGGTGCTAACTCTTCCTGGCTGTGCTGCGAGGTGCTGGAGTATCTCTTCACACAAAAAGACAGCAGTATGGAATAGTGGTTAGAGTGTGGGACTGGGAGGCAGGAAATCCCGGAAGTGGGTGGGTGACTCTGGAACAGTCCTGGGCTCTCAGCCTGATCTACCTCAGAGGATTTTGGAAGGATAAAGTGAAGAGGTGGAGGGTCAGCATTTGGGTTCGTTGGAGGAGGAAAAACAGAAACATAGAAACAGAGCAAGTCAGAAGGGGCCTCCTGGGCCATCTAGTCTGACCCCCGGCACCAACCGCTTCCACTCACGACATGCCCACCATGTGGACGTCCAGCCTATCCTTGAAAGGAGGGATTGAAATACTAACAGAACTATCCCTGCACCCAGAAAACTAGCATGCTGAGGGAAAGCATAATCTAGACTCCTTTCTCCTTAACATACTGTAGTTTTGTCTATAGGGAATGTTTTGGTATGAAGAATTAAATTCATTTGGTTTGCGTACAAAATTACCCAATTTTGTATTTTCAAACTTATATGAGAACCAAAACTCTGATTCTGCAATGTCTGCACATCTTCACATTTTGCAATGGAGCACCCCAATAAAGAGTATATTCCATTTGCATATTGAGGAAATGAGGACACGAACGTGCCTATACTAAGCCACCTTAATATGTGTTCTATTAGGAGCTGCCTTGCCAAAGATGTACGGTAGTTAAAATTGCATAGAACAATGCATGTATTCTGAAAAATGCACACAGTGGTGGATAAGAATTTTCTTGCAAATATCTTTTAGAAAATCCTCAGCTTGGGAAATCTGAATTGAAGATTGGAAAAGCAAGAACGTGGGAGAGACTGAAGTGCCGCTCCGTGTCTTTCTGATTTAGAATGCTTTCCTTCCACATCCCCATGGCAGAGAAGCTTCACGGAGATGGCCACAGCCACCAATATTTTCACCTGGGTGTCTTTCCGAAGCGGCGTTCCGTCATGATGGAAGGTGGGCATAGGGTACCCTCCAAGGATCCCCTTCAATGTTACACTGAGATCTTGCATCATTCAGGAAAGATGCTTGGGGTGAAAATTCAGCTGCCTTTCCCAAGGAGCCTTTATTTCTGGCTCTCGGGGAGGAAAAGGGCTCCGCGTTCCAAAAAGTTCTTTTTTTAAACGAACGTACGCCACCGGTACAAACGGGGCTTTCTGTCAACTCATGCTACAAAATGCTCCACTGGATTTTGAATTTAATGCTTCACGGGATTTATTTTGCATGCCTTTATGATGCAGCTGTGCTGCCAAATAGCCACCACTTTCTGGTAGCCAGCGAGCTTTTTCAATCGGCCATGAAGAAGGTGGTGAAATGTGAATGGGCAAACACAGGTGAAACACACATTTGCCATGGCAGGAACTGTTGGCTGTGGAGCAGGAATGCTCGCACGGCCGCTCTCTGCCACCCTCCCTCGTGAGGCCTCCAGCTCCTGAAAGAACGTGCCAATGCCATGGTTTGGATCAGGTCCCCCCGAGTCCCCCAGTGCCTCCCCCTCCAGTGACTCTACAGAAACATACCTGGAAGACACACGGGGGTTGGGACTTGGAGACCATGAAATCAGTTACTTTAATGGATCGGACCTGATCTCTCTCTGAGATACCATCCTGCTTTGGATGGTGCAAAGGCTGAAAAGGGGTGTGAAGGCAACATCCCTCTTCTGTTTATTGCTTTCTGAACCATTCCTCCAGTATTCTGGTACACTGCTCCTGAATATGGAGGTTCTACTTTGTAATCATGCCTGATAGGCCTCGAAAGACCATTCTGCTATCAAAAGTTGGGGAACTGAAGTGGTTCATCTTGCCCTTTGAACGCCCATGCTTCTGCAGGGACATCCCGATGAAACAATGGCTGAGTTCAGACAATAGCGTAACCATCACTCAGGGGCTGAGTATGGACTGAGTGTGGTTTTTTGAAACATAGATTATCGTGTAGTCTGAATCAAGCCAAGATAACAAACCATTCTCTGCCTGAGTTGCTTGTGCTTAACAAGCCAAGGTTTGTAGGTGTAGCTGGAATCTGACTACAAAGCCCATGCTCAACCCTGAAATGTGGGTCATCGTGTGGTTTCAACCCAGTGATCTCTGAAAGTTTGGTTTCCTGCCCCGTCTGTAAAAGGAGTCATAGGCCTGAGGTGAGCTAGCAAGTTTCCCCGACGACTCACACGATTCCCCACGGTGTCCCAGTTATTAAGTATGAGGTTCAGCCTGGAAAAAAGAGAGGTGGATTTTTATAGTGGGTTTCTGTTGCCTTATAAAATGAAATAAGAATGTTATAGAATTTCATGCATCTGGCGCGCTGCAGCGCGTTCTGGCTGCCATCTGTTCCCGAAGCTCCAGAGATCAGTTTTGGAGGCCTGGCAGGTTAACTGGGCAAAACAACAGGGTTGAAAATGGAGACATTTTAATGCATTGTTTTGTTAACGCGTGTATTTCTGCTCTCTTGGTGCCCTTTCTGGAATGAATGCTCTGGACAGGGTCGAGCCGAAGCTGATCTCATTCTGTGCTTGTTTTTGAGTGTTGCAAAACTCCTCCCAGATTCTGGAGATCTTCGGAGCTTGCGACAAATACCTGCAGGCCGCTTGGATGTGGATTCTCGGGGCATCATTTCCTAGTTCCCATCTTCCCCACCTCTCCCTCACTGCCCTCAGCCTCACGGGCCACGAACTCCCTTTTAATTCTACTCATGACTATTGGCAATGTTGCTTCAAAAGAGAGGAACCCATCACACCAAAGGGGCCACTGAATGGGCAGAACTTAAGCCGCCAGGAATGGGCAACTCTTTCTATTTGTGAAGTCCATTCCTCACGACCAAGATGCCCTTGGAGGGTACCAGCTAATGGACTGCTGAGAGGTCTCCCATATTGGCTTTTAGCGTTTTTTGTTCAATGTGTTGGGAAAGCCACAGGTGCCAAAATTATGCTTGGAAGGGAAGAGAGATTTGGAGAGATGCTCATAGACTCAAGGAGACCCAATGTGGCATCTCTCCTCCTCAATGGGGCATCCGACTGCTTCTAACTCCGGAATGGAATACGTGCTTTCCCGCAACCCACTTTTCTCAGCCTGGTCCTGTCGTGCTTGTTCTATCACCCCACTAGAGTTGCCACGACGCTCCTTGAGGAGCACATCTGGACAGGTGGGGCACAGGGTTTACTGGAAAGGATGGTTCTTGGAGGTTGTTTCAAGTTGGGCTCAACAAGCCACTTTGTGCAGGCTCAGGGGCTCTTCCTCTATTGGAAATCAGGGCATGATCATTGCCTGTGTGTTGGAAATCAAGTGCTTCTTGCCAAAGATCTATCTGTTGTCTAAAAGAAAGAAGCAGGGAGCTCTGCTCCAGACATGGCACCATCTCTTGGTCTTTGAGAGGCCAAGCACCCTTGGTGGACCCCTTTCCTCTCACCCGCTGGGTCGCCAGCTCCTCCTGCTCCTCCTCCTCTTTCCCATCATGGCTTCTACCTACTTCCTTGAGAAGCAGAGAGCCAGAGAGCAGGTAGATGGATTCTGTCCCTCTCCCATTCGCATTGTGGTAGGTCTTGTCTTGGAAAGCATGCACGCTGAACCAAGAGGAAGTCTGGAAATCGAAGCGGGTCAGATTCCGGGGTGCTCATTGCAACGCCGGAGGGGACAGAACGAGGAAGAAAGCCTGTGGAACTCCAGCTACACAACCACATCACGCAGAGACCACAAGTTGTGTGTGCGGAAGAGGGATGGCGCTGCTGCAGCCTTTGCACGTGGCCTGATGCCTGGCGGGTGCGAGGCAGATGCTGGGTGTGCTTGCCAGGGGATTCGGCTCATAGCAGCAAGAAAGTGGGCAGGATCTGGGGAGCCAAGCCCAGGGAATCCCACAGATTTCTGCCCCGGGTGGATCCCTTGCACTCCCTCACTCTCCTCTGCAGGCAACTGGGTGTCCTGTGGGGAGAGGAGACGTCCACCCAGAGCAGGTCTCGATGCTTCCTGAAGCCGAGTCCCCACTCAAACGCCACCCTCACTAACATGCAGGCTGTCCATGGGGGATGTGGTGCGCAGTCCTCTTCCTGGTAAGCTTGACTAGAAACGAGCCTCTCATAAGCAGTTCAGCAAACTTTCCCTTGAAAGGTTGTGGCGTCTCCTGGAGGCCTGGTGGAGGAGGCAGCCTGGCCCGCCTGGCAAGTACTTGCAGGGTTGGTGTCAGAACTGTAGGTGCCTGCAGGATGAGGGCAGGTGGCATCCTGCAAACCAACCGGAAGCCACAGGAGGCAGCATGAAAAAGGTTCTCAGTCCTGCCTCACTCAGCCACAACATCAGGAGTCTCCCTGGAGGCGGCTTTATGCCTCTGATGTGGCTCCTGCCACCAATTCTGCAGGGTCTTCCTTTGTGGCTTGACCCTCGCCTGATTCTGCCTCTGGATCTGCCATGCCTTGTGGATAGCCGACCCTCACGTGCCCCGACTCTTTGCCCTCGCTTCCGTTCCAACCAGATCTTGCCAAGCTCTCCATCTCCTATTGCCTTGGCCAGAATTTATTATTATTATTATTATTATTATTATTATTATTATTATTATTACTTTTTTATACTACCCATACCCAAAGCTCTCTAGGCAGTTGGCAGCAATAATCATAGAATCATACACTCAAGTCACCCATCCCATTTCTGCCCAGGCCTGACCCTGCTTAGCTTCCAAAATTAGGCAGGATCAGGCACTTCAGGCTACATGGAAGCTAAAATTTGTGATGTGCACACACGTAAAATGCCAGCAACATGTCCTTTTGAAGAACGTGTATTAATATAGGTATTTTTGAGTAATGCACATAAGGACACTTTAAAAATATGTACGTCTCAAAGATGCACATGACTGATGTGTACATTTGAAGAAATACACATAGGAATGTTGAAGGAAAGACAGTCAGTCAATCAGACAGACAGACATAACCTGATACGTATCAAAGTTGAAGCAAGCTCTGAAAAGGAATTTCTCATTTCTGGTGCTACTGGTTTGCACATGCCTACCGGTGACACAGTCTGAAGCATTCTTCCAGACAAACGTTCCCCCACCTTTTGGCTCTTCCCGTATTTTAAGAATGCGACGGATGGTTTGCCTTCATGCCTGCCACCAAGCTCAGTTCAGTTGTGTGTGGCCACAGGAGGGAAGGTCTGCTTAGTGGTGGCCCCATGGCTTTGGAGCGCTGTTCCTGCTGAGCTAGGAGTGCCCCCAGTGCGGGCCTTGCTAACTCAATCCAGGTGGTGCTTTCCTAACCGTCTTTCTGCTCGCTCAGCCTTGAGACTCTGATCTTCTGTACACTTTTGAGCTGACACTTATTATACTGTTAGACATGAAAGCTAAGAAATGCCTTGTACCTGCTTCCAAAAAAATAGGTGAGGGATAGGTTAGAAATATCTTTCAGTAAAGGAATGGATGAAAGACTCCTTAACCACACAAACCAAAGCAAGTTTACTCACAAGTCATTTCCTTTGACTGGTGTTACACAACATTTAGCCAACATGGTTGCTGCCCATGATGGGTTACCAGGTCATGAAAATCCAGTCTGTTTTCCCCAGGATGGGTTTTTCGTGGGCAAAAAGCCACCCCGCAATCCCATTGGTTGCTGCAGGGGTTGTTTTGCCCACGATGGGTTGTTGTGCCACCCTGTGGGGTGCATGGGGCAAAAACCAAAACAGAAAACAAACACAAAAGAATTTGCCTCTTTGCCGATGACTTCTTGGCAACTGCCAGTGCCAGTTGCTCCAAAAGTGCCCAAGCAGCACCTGGGAACACCTGGCAGGTACCCTCCACCATGATAGTGGCCCCTGCTCTGGTACCTTCCAAAATAGATTACTGTAATGCACTCTTTGTGGGGCTGCCCTTGAAGACGGTCCAGCAATCGCAACTGGGCAGAATTGGGCTGCTCGGCTGGTGACTGGTACTGCCAGAGTGGCCCATATAACCAGTGCTGGAAGAACCTCACTGGCCACCAGTTGCGGCCCAGTCCCAATTCAAGGTGCTTGTATTGACGCAGAAAGCCCTCGATGGCTTGGGGCCCGGCTATCTAAAGGAGCGTCTGCCCCTGTATATACCCACCCGCCCCTTAGATCAGCCCAGGAGGCCCTTCTGCAAGAACCGCCCTTCAGGGAGATGGTGGTGGGGGGGCAACCAGGTGAAGGGCCTTTTCTGCTGCTGCTCCCCATCTCTGGGACTCCCTCCCCACGGAAATCCGCCTGGCGCCATCTCTATTTTCCTTTTGGTGCCAGGCAAAGCCATACCGTTTTAGGAAATTTGTTAACATTTAGCCTGCATGCTGTGGCTCTTTAAAATTGCTTTTAAAGATGTTTAATTAATTATGTTTTCATTAGTTTTTATGTGTTTTATTCTTGATATGTTTTATGCATTATGAGCTGCCTAGGAAGGCCTCAACAGTCATAGGTGGCCTATAAATGCACACAAACAGACAGACAGACAAATAAATAAATAAATGATGGCGAGTTGTTTAGAAATGTAGAAACATAGAAACAGAGCGAGTCAGAAGGGGTCTCCCGGTCCATCTAGTCTGACCCTTGGCTTGAATCCCAGAGTAGCATTTCTCCTTATATCTTTTACTTCAGATTGCAAAAGCCAGCTGTCAAGAAGCTTTTGTGATCTCCGTTTTGACAGCTCGAAACAGTCCCTTCGAGGCGTCCCAGCCGCACCTCGGAGGGGCTGTCTGCCAAGCTCTTCTAAAAATACGTCTTGCAAGTAGTTGCGGAAGTACGTGAATGCTCTTTGTGTTGGCTTGGTTTAGGCTGGGGGGTTTTGGCCTGCACCTGTGCAGCTGCAGGTGTTCACAGCCACATGGGTGTGGGAGTGGGGAACGGTGCAGGGGGGCAGCTGGCATGGGTGGGGCTGCTGGGGAGTCCTGCCAGTCCCCAACCTCAGCCTTGCCCCATGAAGGCAGCAGGCAAGCTCATTTCTGGTTTTGGTTATGCACGACAGCTGTCAAAATGCGAACTGTCAAAAATAAACAACCGGATGCGTGATTTTCACTTCTTCACCATTTTCAAGGGGTTTTTGTCAGGGGGAAACTAATATCCTGACGGTGTCTGCACTATTTAGTTGTTTCTGAGATTCTACCTTCTCGGGAATGTGCCAAAGTGTTTGCTGCTCCATTGACTTGTTACCTTTGACAGCTCCATTTTCCCAGTGGCAAACCAATGTGCTGACGGGAACGTATACAGGAATATACAAGAGGGACCCAAAGGAAACCCCAGGAATTATCTTCTGGAGGGTGGGCCTCTTGTAGTCCAGGTTTCCCCCGCTAGGTGAATGTTCTAGGAACCCGTCCGCATCAATGTACATGGCTGGTGGTTGTGGGAGGTTGTGTTCAGCTTCAGCTAGTATTTTTGGAGACTCTTTCAATGTATTTATCAATTTCGTGATGGCTGATTCACACAAACAACGTGGCGGTGGTGAAATTTTGTGCAGCTGAGCGCTCAGCAGCTTTTGAGCAAAACTGGCCTGACGCTTGTCCCTCACCCTCCCTATTCTCCCGATCTCGCCCTCTGCGACTTCCTTTGTTTTCCTGGGTGAAAAAGGTCCTCAAAGGGAAACATTTTGCTGATGTGGAAGAGGTGAAACAAAAAACAGCAGAAGCACGAAAAGGCATCTAATTTGATGAGTTCGAAACCTGTTTTGAGCAGTGAAAAAAACATCTTGACAGATGCATTACATCAAATGGAGAGTGCTTTGAACATGTAAAAATAAATACATGATTCTTATAAATCAATTCCTGGGTTCTTGAGGTCCCCCTTCACAGGCACTCTTTAAAAAAATTAGAAGAACAATTACAAAAAATGCTCGGGAACTATAAAGGGTTCCCCAAGAGTCCCTGGGTCCTTTGAAGGGACTGTCAAGATTGTCAAAGAGCTATGCAAAATCTGGCTTGACAGCCATCTGTCGTGATGTGAGGGGGGGAAGGTTACCAGGGAATAAAACTGAAAAAAATAAGCCTGAAATGACCGGTGGTCACACTGGATGGGGGGAGACAAGCTGGTCCTCCCGCAGGGTCTCCTAGAATATGACCGGAGAACCAAGGGAAAGCAGGGGCCCGGCAGCCCACGGCAAGCCCAACCACTCCGAGAGTCGTTCACACGATAAGCAGCGCCCCATGGCAAATTGCCACGCGTGACGCTAACATGATGTGCAAAGGTGCCTGTGCTGCTCAAAACGGCTTCCTCTTCGCCAAAGGCCTATTGGATCACCATCTTCAAGGGTTCCTTCGCCGGGAACCCTCCGTGAAAGAAATTAGGAGGGTAAGTACTCGGAGGAGGGCTTTCTCTGCGGTGGCACGCAACCTATGGCATTCACTCCCCAAAGAGGTCCGCCTGGCACTGTCGTTATTTGTTTTTCGGTGCCAGGCCAAGACCTTTTTATTTAAGCGGCATTTTAACTGTTAATATTGTTGGATTTTATCTGGTCAGGGTGGCTTATTTTATACTGTATTTTTGTATTTTTAATCTAATGTTTATATTTTTTAATTTAAGATTATACTTATTTTAATTTATTGTTGTAAGCTGCCCCGAGGCTTCGGCGAATGGGGCGGCATAAAAAAATGTTTTAATAATAATAATAATAATCTTCATCACTTTGGATTTGTATGCCACTTTTCCACACAAGGCAGCCAAAGTGGCTTGCAACACAATGCCAGCAACACCAAAGCATGGCACCAACTGCCACGCTGTCCTTACAAGAACGAGTCAGACCATTTCACAAAACTCCATCCTCATCCTCATTGCATTGCCTTTACGCATTAGGAAGCAACTCTGTACGAAAGAAGAGGGGGCTCTTAAATGCTTACCCACAATCCACTGTGAGCATTTGCATAACACTCGCCTTCCATCCTGGTGCTTCTTCGCCACTAGATGGAAGCAGACCGTAATCTGTGAGCGAACCGCCAGTCGGGAGCCTTTGACTGCGCCCTGACGGGCCACGGTGTGTGGTCTCGGGGCTTCATCTTACCTTCTCAATAACATTTAATGAAGGAAATGCAGAACTTAAAGCAAATCAATCCTTGGACATCGTAAGACACGCGGCCCTGGCAAGCCGCCAGGTGTTTGCCGTGTGCCGGAGAGATCGAGGGTACGTATGGCCCAGGATGTCGTCGATCCCCGTTCAAAGCGTCTGGCCTCCTCCCACCCCGATCTCTTTTATGGAAACCGCTTCACTTTTTCGAAGGGCTCGTTGGCATTGGCACTTTTCACACCAAATGTAGGTGGAGACATGAGACTCAAGGGGGGCTGAGAATCATGCAGACGTTCCATGTGGCCCGCTGTCTTTTTGAAATTGTTGCACACACAATGTACATATCAAGGAGCATCTTAGAAGATGTCTCTTCGTGATGTCATGTTTCACCCCGTGAGACTAAATCTGCCCACGCTGCTAATCCAAACGCACTTTTCAGTGATGAGCAAAAGCACAGGTGTGATAGAAACATAGAAGCAGAGAGAGTCAGAAGGGACCTCTGGGGCCATCTAGTCTGACCCCCGGCTCCAGCCGACTCTGTTCATGACATGCATACCATGTGGACGTCCAGCCTATCCTTGAACACCCTCACCGATGGGGCCTGAACAACCTCCCGGGGAAGCCCATTGCACACCCTCGGGGTCCTGACTGTCAGGAAGTGCTTCCTGGCATCCAGATTGAACCTTGGCTCCCTGAGCTTTGCTCCGTTGGAGCGCGTCCTGCCTTCCTCTGCAGGGGAGAACAGGTCTCTACCCACCTCCGTGTGACACCCCCTCACATGCCTGTATGTTGCCAACAGATCCCCTCGGAGTCTCCTCTTCTCTTCTTTTCCCTTGCTTCTCCAGTCATATCCTAGGGGACACTGCAGCTTATCTGGGTTTAGGATTACAAGACCACAGTGCAAAGCAATCGAACAAAACACAGCGCTTAATGTCAAAGTGCTATTAGTATTTGTTGGCAGTGCTGCTTTTTATTCCTCAAAACTGAGGCTAAGGGGAAAGGGAGCGGTTCTCCACACTGAAAGCCAAGCTCGCTGGGTGGTTAAAGTTTTAGAATGGGGAGAGGGGTGATCCGGGTTCAAAGCCCCACTCAGCCATGAAGTTCTCGAGGTGAACGTTGGGCCAGTCATGGAGTCTCAGCCCGACCTACCTCTCAGGTTTGTTGTTGTGAGGAGAAACACAGAACGGGGAACTATGCAAGCTGCTCTGCGTTCCTTGCAAGAGGTCAAATGGGGGGATATAAATGCAATTTAATAATTTTCACATATTTTGGCACTGCTGCTGCTACTCACAGAATGGTTTGCCTGCCTGGGAGTGCAGGTTGTGAGAAGCTCCAGAGATGTCTGTCCAGTCAGGAGCCACCGCTTTGATTGCACCCCTGTCCACTGAACCTGTGCAAAGTTTTAATCCCGACCATAGAGACCGATGTTCCTTCCCACAACACCTGGGTCATGGACATGCTGTTGCTGACAGACTTGTCCTTCGGGAAGCCGGAATACTTCTGGGCGATCGGTAACATCACCCCAGCTTAACCTCTCAAGGCCTCCTTGCTTGTTGCTATCATCGTCAATGCAATCTGTGCATCATCGTAACATTAAGCTTTTTTGTTTATTTTTGTGCCAAATCCTCACTTGGAGCTTATTTACTTATTAGAGGTTTTTATAGACTGCTCTCTTCAGCACAGACTTCAGAACGGTTTACAAATAAGCCTTCACATAATGTCAGATTAAATTATGCAGGACAAGAATGCCGGGATACGGCGAGGCCTGTGAGAGTACCCAAACGATCGTGCGGTGCAATTTTGAGTAGAATATGCTCTACTCACTTACCTCAAATCAAGCCCCACTAGGTCTTACTTCTGAGTAGACCTGCAACAAAGTTGCATGGAATCGATCCCTCTTCCTCTCCTGCTTGGTTTTGTCTTAGAAAGTGAGCTGAGCAGAGGAGATGTCCACGGACGCTTGTGGATGCTCAGTTGTGCAACTGCCAAAAGTTGTCTGTGTCACGTGTGGTACAAGGCACTGTTTGCACAGCAGTTGTGCAGGCTCAGTTCCTGGTGTGCAAACACTCAGCTGCTCACCAGGAGCTCAGACTCACAACTGTGAGAAAGTGGACTGCAGTCTTGGAAGGAATTGTTTGCAAGCTGAAAGCCAGTGTGGTGCAGTGGTTAAGAGCGTGGGACTGGGACTCAGAGGATCTGGGTTCAAGTCTCCGCTCAGGCATGGAGCCCACTGGGTGGCTTTGGGCCCTCACAGACTCTCAGCCCAGCCTACCTCACAGGGTTGTTGTGCAATAAAATTAAGAGCAGCTGGAGGAGAATGGTGTAAGCTGCTTTGATTTCCTTGAAAGGAATA
The DNA here is from genome assembly GCF_004798865.1 of Varanus komodoensis. NCBI lineage: Eukaryota > Metazoa > Chordata > Lepidosauria > Squamata > Varanidae > Varanus > Varanus komodoensis. Next base: position 6,347,308 of record NW_025335440.1, read on the forward strand.
AAGGCAGGATTGTTATTGTTGTTAGTCGTGAGGTCGTGTCCGACCCATTGCGACCCTATGGACAACACTGGGGAAAGGCAGGATGTAAACCTATTAAATCAATCAATCTTTTTTTATTGACAATCCTAAAAAATCACAAAGTTAAACTGATTCGATTATAATATTCATCTTATTATACACACAATAACTTCCAAAGCTTAACCTGACCAGCATTCCAGCCGGTTTCCCTCTTGGTCTTCTGGACCGTTTGAGTCCCTATCACAGACAAATCATGGATGCCATATTTTCATAAAATCATCTTGTTTTATTTCTCCTCTATATAGTCGAAAAATCAATCGAACAATCAATCAATAAAAAACCTGATCATGGGTCATGCTGGCTGGGGATGATGGGAGTTGTAGTCCAAAACCGCAGGTTGGAGACGACTCCTTAAAGCAGATAGATAGATAGATAGATAGATAGAAAGAAAGAAAGAAAGAAAGAAAGAAAGAAAGAAAGAAAGAAAGAAAGAAAGGAAACAGCTCTCACCCCACATTCCTGCTTCTGAGTACATTCTGTGGGTTGGATGCACCCTTTGGCTGGATTACGCATCCTGGGGAAAGCGTATATCCTTGTGCTTGTGTCCAGTGGAGCAAGAATCCCAGCTGGACACAACTGGACCTTGGAGAAGGGAAAAGGAGCGTGCCAAGAAGGGAGGAGGCTGGGGCTGATGGGTCATGTTGATGCCTATTGGCACCTCTGCCTTCCTCCTTCCCCTCCCCTGGGCTTTGCAGAGATGGCTGAAAATGGAGGGCTCGGAGGCTGGCCTCGCTCTGGCCACTCGCCAGCTTCTGAGTTCGGCACTTCCGAGCCTCTGGAATTCTGAGTTTGGAGTCAAGCTCCCTTTGGAACGTCTTGAGCGAAAGGTGGAGGGAATTGACAAATTCATCGTCAAGTACAGAAGAGGGTTCTGCTGGGTAAAACGAACAGTCGGCCGAGAGGATAAAACTGGCCAAGTTATTTACGAGAGGCGATCATGCCAAAGCAGAGCCCTTTATCATTTTTTTCAAATTATGGGTTGCTAAAATTGAAACCAAACTGTACCCGAAAGAAAAAAAAGGGATCAAATAAAACTAAACTAAACTAAAATATTATACTCTTTTGGAAAAATTTAGAAAGCTCCATAAACCTAGTTGCATATATATTATATATTCCAATGCATGTAGGTAGGATAACTTGTGCCAAATTGCCGTTACCTCTCCCTCTCTCTCTCTCTCTCTCTCTCTCTCTCTCTCTCTCTGCATCAATAGATAAAAAAGTAAGACACCATTTGCAGAAATTTCAATATTCCCCCCACTCCCCCAAATATTCCCCACAAATTGCTGTTTTTTACCCTCCGCGACCCCAGACACAAATTGACTCAACTATCTATAGATCAAGTTAATGCCAGCAAAAGGAAACGGAATTCCACTAGGCTGGACCGAAAAAGCCTATCAGGTTTTCTCCCCCAAATGCAACTCTCAGAAGCTTGACCCAAAATTCCATGCCTGGATATTTCCATTACAAAAGAAGGAACGTTGTGAGAGAGAGGTGTGGGAATTTTTCCAAACTACCCCTTTCCCAAACCTTGCCTCTTCCACGTTATTTTGCTCCCTGGTCACAAAGAAACATAGAGCGAGTCAGAAGAGGTCTCCCGGGCCATCTAGTCTGACCCCCGGCTCTAGCTGGATAGAATCTTTCAGCAGTGCCTCTCCAAAAAGCCGCTAGGGCAGTCGTGTCTGTTTTTGCAGACATCACAATCCAGCCAAGCAGGGATGGTTTAGCCCGTGCCGTGACATCACAGCATCGCTAATTAGATTTGGCTATGCAATGACATCATAAAGCCAAATTGGAGGGAAGGCCATGCTGGCTGCCCTCCCAGCTCCCCCTCTGCATTGCTGCTGCGTCCCAGGAACATGTCTCGTGGGGGGTGGGCTGAATTCCCTCCCAGTCCCCCCCATGCACGAATCACGCTCACATTCAGGGCAGTAACTAACCCGCTACTGGGAGTGAGTCGTGACTGCTTTACTCCAAACATTAGCTCTGTTATTACTGCAATTGGCCTTGTAGGGAAGCGTTAACCGGGTTGCATGACGTCCGCCTTAAATCTTCCGAAATCTACATTCCTGAGTTTGTGGTCTGAGCAAACGGCAGAGGTAGACACAAATCAGAACTTTTCTGGCCTGGCTCTGACAGCTGGCAAGATTCGGCGTCCAGGTTAGGGGGTGTGCTCCTCCGTCATCCATCAGTTCCGCTCCTCCATCATCCATTAGCTCGGCTCCCTTCTTCAGCGACAACCAAGCAAGGAGAGCTTCAGGCCGTGTGGCTTCAGAATGGCCTCCATTGCCACGTGACCTCCGGAAGCTGGCTATGAGGTAGCGTCTCCAGGTTTTGGGACGGCGTCCAGCTTTGCTAAGTGTCCATTGAAGGTGGCTGGCTCTGGAAGCGACTTGGCCACCAGCAGCAGAAACCGCTTTCTGTATTCAGGAGCCTGGTTTTGATTGCCAAGGGCAAAATTTGCCATTCTGGCTACCGCTGCTCAAATAGCTGCAAAGAAGAGCTGCTGAGATGGGCAGGTTGCAAGGAAGTTCTGCATACAGAAGTGGGGTGCATCTGGGAACCCTGTCACAAATGGGGAAACGGTTGTGGTGACAAATCCATGTCCAGAATTGCATCCTTCAAGACGGAGGGCAAGGAGCAACGGGGGGAGGATGAGTGACGAGGAGTCCGCTCGGCTCAGAGTTGCCTGCATTTGGGCACTGTGGAAATGAGAAACTGTTCTGCAGGAAGAGGTGTCAGCGCAGTGCAAAACACCTTAAAACAACAAGAAAGCACAGCAAAAGCAAAACTGCAACAAAAGAGGGGTTGCTATTTAGTCATTACGCATCAGCTGCTGGCACTGGATGAGCTGCGGGGCTGTCAGAACCCGTGAGCAATCCTGGAGCCGGGTCCCGGAAGGCCTGCCCCAGTCAGGGCTGCTCCTGGCCTCTGGGGAAGGCGGAGATAAGACAAAGCCTTGGCCGTCCCAGCTTCCTTCCCTCTCTTTCTGCAGCACCGAGTCCAGATGGCCAAACACAGCCAGCTAGAGAAGATATTCCAGGTGGCGTGTGCTGGAGGCTGAGATTTCTGCCACCACGCCTCACTCAGGTCTTCAGATGGTCACAAGCGCCCACGACCGGGGCTTCGGAGCACCTCAGGGGACCTTGCATCGCACCCTAAAGGCCACACCTCTGGTGCTTCCTAAGTGGATCTCCATCCGTCTGGGACCACCAGGTGGGCTTCCCCAGAGGAGCTCATTCATGGGGCAGGATGTTGACCGAGTGCAGAGAAGGAGTGTCCTCCTCAAGCTGCCCTGTTTGAGCATTCAGGGCACAGGCCTATGCATGCCGAAAAGGGAGGAGGGCCCTGGGCATGCTGGGAGTTGTAGGCCTTCTTCCTATCTCAACATGCATAGGACTGAACTTCGGGACACACGGCGAGACAGTTTCCCTTGAAGACCTCGTAATGCCCTGGTCTCCAGCCCAGGAAGGCTGGTGGGCAGCTAGCATGAGGCATGCCACCAAAACTCGAAGCAGAGGGTTTTCTTGACAGAATCAATTCCGTGTGCAATGCCTGCTTCTGTACGGAGCGTCAGAGATGGATGAGCTCCATCGAGGAAGCCGCAGTCTTTAATCCAGAACAGCTCAACGGCTCAACCCGTGGAGGACCCTTGCCAGAAGTCAGAGACAACTCAACAGCACAGAACAACAAACTCGGATCGTGGGTTGCAATCTCCAAACACCAGCATTTTTGTCATGCCAGCCAAGATCGCTTACGAGCACCTACAGAGCCTGCCTGGCTGGGGAATCCGAATTCCACCACCTCTGCACGTGTCTTGAGGAGGACTGGTTCAGCCCTTTACTTTCCCAAGTGCAAATTTCACGGAACGCTTGGCACATCAACCTCGAGGAAATGTTCCCCAAACCTATCCTTGTAAACATTTGGATCTGAACGTGGAAGAAACAACTCCCTGGGTTCGTATTTGGCCCTTCTGCAATGTTTCTCTCCCACTTGCCTCTTGGTAGCTTTTCTGGATCCAGCTCATTGGCCAAGATCCCTTCTCTCTCCTGCTGGACAGATTTTCCTTTGGATCAGCAAGGAAAGCTTTACTGTAGACCTCGATGCTGGTGGGTGGAACTGTGGCGGGGAATTCAAGCAGGAAGAGGACAAGATGGAGGCAGTGAGAAGGAGGCCTGGGCTTCAACAGAACGGACCGCATCTTCTCCTCCTGACACCTGCACCAGCTCCATCCAAAAGCAGGCTAAGCAGTAGGTGATGCAGGGATGCCCCATCAGAGGAGAAAGCGTGAGACAAGGATTCAGGGTGGTGCGTTGCAATGCAACGCATCGTTACTTCATCCACCTCCCCAGCTCATGCTTAGAAACTCCTCTTGGGAGGCAAAAAGGATTATTTCCCCAAACCTTGACAGGAGCTCAGTTAGGCCTGAGCCAAATCTGGAGCACACCACATCTGTGGCGATGGGAGTCCAAGATGCAGAGGTCTGGAGCTGTCTTGCTTGTCTTAATGTGGCAGCGACAGCGAGTCTGCCAAAACTCATGTTTTTAATCCTGGAAATGCGCATTTCAGAATCAATTCAGCAGTGAACCGCCCTTGCTTCATCTTTACATCCCATGTTGGCTTGTGTCCTGTCCCAGGACTAGAAATGGGAGAAACACGAGCCCCTTCCTTGCGGAGCCTCCTCGGTTCCAACACATTCCCATTCCTGGGTGGAAGCTTCTTTGTTGTCCTTCTCCAAATGGGAAAAGTACGCCAGTTTTAATCACATCCAATTTGTATGTCCTCCTCTGAGCTTAAGGTAGGAAAACTCATATTGTTGTCCCCAAGTGTCCATTTTGGAAAAGGCACGCTTCCCAGACAAGGGCGTTTTTGTGGAAGGATCCCACATTCAGGAATATGTGAGCTTTGCTGGAAAAACATGCTCCTGTTCTTGGTGACATTCAGTGATGTGAACTGGGCAAGTCCAAAGGCTGAACCTAAATATTCACATTCCCCACCACAACGCCTCTCTCTGTTTCTGTTCAGTTTCCTTCTCTCTTTGTCATTTCCCCGCTATTTGAGTTTTGATGGCGAGTTCTTTGAAGCAGGGACCTCTTGTTCGGATAACAGTGGGGAAGATGCTCCGCAATCTTTCTAAAGCATCAGTTTCTAGTGTGGTAGCTACACCAGTCAGCAAAGACAAAAAGAAGAGTCTTGTGGAAGCTTAGAGACTATCAGATTGTAATGCCATAAGCTTTTTTGACCTTGATGTCCAAAGTGTCATTGAAGCTTGTGGCACAATTTGTGGCTGATACCCTAATTAATTTGCTAGTCTTTAAAGTGCTGCCAAATTTCTTAGGATGTATCCAATGTCAGTCCAACTAACCATTCACTCTTCTGTTCATTTAGTCATTTTTTGTATGTTACAGTGCAATGCCTAAATTGAAGAGAAAAAGAAAGAAACAGCACAAATAAAATCCATCTCCGTCTTTTACTGTTAGTTCAGCTTTAGACTTATTCATTTCAACAGGTCAGCTCTGCAAATGAATAAGACTGGCCACATAGTGCTGTTGTTTTAACAGAAATCAAACGGCACGTGGAATATGAACTGCATTATTGCGTCCCTGTCCTTGAAGACAGACTGTTCGAAGTGATGCAAAGCACCTTACAGAATTGGAAAAAATAGCATCATCCCATATGGTGCCAATAAGGTCCTGGAAGGATGAAAATTCCTAGCGGTAAATGAAATCCAGGCCACCTGATCAAAGCTGGATCGAAATCCATGCTTCTCAAATGAGACTAATGAGCTTCTGCATTTCAGAGGGAAGCGTGGCTGGGAAATTCAAGGTGCTGCAGTCGTCTGAACTGGGCAAGCCCAACAGAAGCCTGGTCCAGGTGGATCTTTTCGAGCAGGGCTGTTGAATCCCTTTCGACCCAGGGGCTGAATTCAACAGTGCAGATTCCCCCAGCTGCCCTCCCTCTGCATCCCTGCTCCACCCCGCCACAGATCCTCTCCCTCCAGCGAGTGCCGTTCCATCAGATGCTGCCTCCGTCCCAGGGAGAGTCTCCACTCCTGCCTCTCCGAATCCTCTGCAGATGCCGCTTTGGTTCTTCCACCCACAGATGAGCCAGTCTTGACAAGAGAGGTCCATCCGTCATCAAGAGAAAGAACAGCCAGGAAGCATGCAAGCCCCTAAGTACCGCTGCTTTAGCTTGTCATGACAAAGTCGCATTTATTAAGCAGCTAATCTCCAGCCAGAGTCCCTAAAATATTGTTATCTTCGGCCTGAAACTTTGCTGGCTGAAGAAGCCACTTCAGTCCTCTGCCACGGGTGACCTTGTCATGTGCCTTGATAGAGGCCAGAACAACCCCCGTGGCCTCCCACTTCCCAGGGGTTTGCGGGTCTCTAGGCCGTTCCCTTAATTAGCCTTCTTGATAGCTCGCGAGAATTTCCGGTCCCAGTTCACGGTGGGACAGAGGAAAGGCAGCCAGAGCCCGCCAGCCCGGCAGAGGTCATGTTTATCCAACCCCCGGCACTCGGAATCACGACGTGCGCTTCCAGAAAGCTGCAGAAGGGAGTGCAAGAGGCTTGCCACACTCGGCGCTGCTCAGTGTGTGTGGGCGTGCGTGCACACCCATGCAGGAGGGAAGAGGACATATAGAGACCCTTTTCTCCTTGCGGCTCTCCTTGCGCAGAAATCCAAGTGGAGAAAGGCAACCTGGGTTGTGTTTTAGGGAGCTGCGACCAGCCAGCGAGCGCAGGTCCTTCCGTGCTGAATAGCGGTGGCTTCATAGGAGTCCTTGGCATCCCTACCCGGAGGCCTCCTCCGTGCAAAGCGTGTGCTCCACCAGTGAGTCACAGCCCTTCCCCGACAGATAAAGAAAGATCCTAGTCCTCAAGGTTCTGACAGGCTGGAGCCGGGGGTCAGACTAGATGGCCTGGGGAGCCCCTTCTGACTCGCTCTGTTTCTGTTTTCTATGACTACTAGGCTGATTTATAGAGGGTTGGATTCATAGTGAGTGGAAGAGGCTCTCCGGGGGTCCATGCAGGAGTCTTTTTCAGCCTTAGGAGCATCTGCAAATCAGGTGCTCTACCTTTGCTAAAGGCCTTTTCCAAAAAGATACCCTCATGCCATCTTGTGGCGTCGTCGTTGATGCTTCACTGATTTGATTCGCATTTCAGCATCAAGATGTAGACACGGTGTGCACCCCACTCTTTTAGTTGGCGAGAGCTTCCAGGAACAGGAAGCCCATCACCCCACATATCAGGCACCCCATGCCTTTATCCTCACCCTGCTCCTTTCTCAGCCGGTCTCCATGTTGGGGGCCGCACGAGGGGGCTATGAAGAGGCAGCGTGATGGGAGCTGACCTGCGTGCTGAACGTCTGAACCGGCTGTTCTCAGCTGCTGCGGAGAATGTGGTCCCATCGCTGGTGCCGGAGCACGGTTCAGCCCCACGGCTGGAATCCAGCAGGGTCAGCCCGAGGAGCAGGTGGGCGGGAGATTCAAGAGAGAGGCAAGGAAGGGCTTCTTCACATGAGGAGTGAAGGATATTATTATTATTATTATTATTATTATTATTATTATTATTATTATTACATTTCTATGCCGCCCCTTGCCGAAACCTCGGGGCGGCTTACAACACGATAAAATACATTGAAATACAATAGCACATAATAAATTACCATTAAATACAAAAATACAAAAATTACATTGATTTACAAATATAAGATTAAAATTATCAGTATAAATTAAGTAAATAAAAATATAGGAGGAGAAAGAGAAGGAAGAAGAAGTTGCCCTGGCCAGATCATATGTTTTAACAATTAAAATGATGTTTAAATAAAAAGGTCTTTACCTGGCGCCGAAAAACCAGTAATGACGGTGCCAGGCGGACCTCTTTGGGGAGTGAATTCCATAGGTTGGGTGCCACCGCAGAGAAAGCCCTCCTCCGAGTACTTACTCTCCTAATTTCTTTCATGGAGGGTTCCCGGAGAAGGGACTCTCCCGCAGATCTCAAAGGGCGGTCAGACATATATGGACGTAAGCGCTCGTTCAGGTAGCCAGGACCCAAGCCATTTAGGGCTTTGTAGGTCATAATCAACACCTTGAATTGGGCCCGGGCTTCAATGGGAAGCCAGTGAAGCTGATGAAGGACTGGAGTCATGTGAGCATAACGCCCCGTCCCCGTCAGCAACCTGGCAGCTCTATTTTGCACCAATTGAAGTGTTCGGACTGTCTTCAGGGGAAGCCCCACGTAAAGCGCGTTACAGAAGTCTAGGCGGGAAGTCACCAGCGCATGTGTCACCGTCGCCAGGCAGTCGTACTCCAGGTAGGGGCGCAGCTGATTAATCAGCCGAAGCTGAAGGAAGGCGTTCCTCGCCACCGCTGTCACCTGAGCTTCCAAAGAAAGCTCCGGGTTGAGGAGCACTCCCAAGCTGAGGACCTTGTCCTAAGAGGGAGTGTTGCACCATTCAGGACCAGGTCAAATCCACCCTCTCCGAAACCCGATCCGCCAACCAACAGGACCTCCGTCTTGTCTGGGTTGAGTTTCAGTTTATTGGCCCTCATCCATATGTGAAGACCAGAGTGTAGACTAGAGTGAAGACTATTGGAGTCAGGCTACGGAGTTCCCTTCCACAAGATGTAGCTGCAGCCACCAATTTGGATGGCTTTAAAAGGGATAATAGAACAGTAGGATTGGAAGGGGCCATGAAGGCCATCAGGTCCAACCCCCTGCTTTTGCAGGACACCAAGGTATACCACCCCTCTCAGATGGCTTTCCAGTTTCCTTTTGGATATCTCCTGTGTGGGAGAGCCCCTCACCTCTCCAAGCAGCCGGTTCCACTGCCGTGTTGCTCTGACAGTGAGAAAGCTTCTCCTGATATCCAGCCTGAATCTGGGTTGTCGCAACTGGAATTGATTATTCCGTCCTGCACTCGCATCAGCAAGAAGAGATCTTGGCCTTCCTCTTTGTGGCAGCCTTTGAGGTCCTTCTAGAGGGGTCTCATGTCCCCCCTCAGCCTTCTCTTCTCAAAGCTGAACATGCCCAGTTCCCTCAGTCTCGCCTCACGGGGCAGTGTCTCCAAACCCTGGAGCATTTCTGTTGCCCTCTGTTGGACCCTTTCTAATGTTTCTGCATCTTTCTTTAAACTTAGCACCCAGAACTGGTGCTTGATTGTTTCTTGCTATTGTTCCTCTGGGCAGGAAGGTGAATTCTTTGTCTGTGTTTGCCAGGTGCTATGGATGAGGTAATTGTCTCCGGACAATGGGGCATCTCCCATGCAGGGTTGCTTTGCCCAGTGTCCTGAAGGGGAAATGCCTGGCGTTTTCTCCACAAGAATTCCAGCGTTCTTTTAAATCTAGCCTGGGAGAGCTCCTCCTTCCAGAAAGCAAGCCTCCCCCCCGCCCCCCCGTGGGCCATGCCTGCAGGCCCATTCTGGCCTGGGAGCTGAAGGCATTTGCGTGCTCTTGTCATGAGCAATTAGCTGCGCCAGCCTACACAGTGTGGCTTCGGGCTGGGCTTTCATGCCTCCCAGCCGAGCTTCCAAGCCAGGGCCGTGTTTCACCTGGTGGAACGGAATAGAAGAGCTGTCAGAGGCCCGTGGGGGCGGCTAGGCAAACAGCCCCCGTGCCAAAGCCGGTGCGCCCGCAAAACCACAATATTGAACCAAGTTATTAATATACATGCGGAATGGCACGGTGGGCAAACGGTTGATCCTAAATCTATGCTATTGACTTAGCACAAGGTGTTCGCCCGGGACAAGTTACGCCGGTCCCGCCAGGGCAGGGGTGGGGTGCCCCCCCCATTTCAGCCACAGCCCGGATGGTGGGGGGAATTACACCACTCCCCTTCTTGGGGGAAACTCTTCTTTTGGCTTCTCAATTTGGTCCTCTGAGAACTGCACCAAATATTTCCCCGTTCTATTTTCAGAGCGAAACTTGCCGTATCTGAGTGGCGGACATTCCACTGGCGTATACTTAAGACTGCGAGAACATTCACCTTTCCCAGTTTCATGTGGAAGAGCAACGAAGCGAGTGCAAGCCTCGCTGGGGGCAGAGACACCCCTCGGATTCCCTGGGCTCAGCTCCCGGGATCGAGGTCCACTTTCCCATCACCCAAAGTTTACCAGGCACTCTCTAGGAACCATGGAAATGACACACAAGCAGAATCCCTTTTCAATGCTATGGGGAAACCGTCTTGAGACCCGTTTCGGGTAAAGATGGGGTAGAAATGTTATCAATCAATCAATCAATCAATCTATGCAGCGACCTTTCTTTGGGCTGCTGAGAGAGAGCCAGTGGAAGTGGGTCTGCTGCACACCGTTTGTCCTATGTTTGCAAGGTTCCTCACTGCTTGGCACTTTTTCAAAGTGAGGGCCAAGCATAGGAGAAAGCCCATGAAGCCCCGAGGGGTGGATTCCTCAAGGTGCCGTCACATTTCCACTGTGCACCACTGTTTTCTGGTCTGCTCCTCGTTGACATTTAGAAACATAGAAAGAGAGCGAGTCAGAAAGGGTCTCCCGGGCCATCTAGTCTGACCCCCGGCTCCAGCCGGCTCCGCTCACAACATGCCCACCATGTGCATGTCCAGCCTGTCCTTCCCCAAGCTCTGTCAGTTTCTCTCAATCACACATTTTTCCAATCTTATCTCAAATCCCTCTCAAACTTGGAGAGCCCCTCCCATCTTGACCTTCAGTGCACCCTCTGGCTGATGGATGGTATATAAATTTAAAAACAAACAAAGAAAGGAATCCTGACACCTGAAGTTGTTTCTAATAAAAGATTTGCATGAGAACCCAGAAGTGATATATGCACATTCTTCCTAACCCATGCATTTTTGTAGGCCCTCCTTGGGCCAAATATGTACATTTTAAAGCCAATTCTTCCGCTATAATGAACCTTTAATATGGTTTCCCCTACCTAACATTTTTAAACACTTCCTGTGATTGGAGAACCGTGTTGCACGTGGTCTCCTGATATTATGGGTTCAGGGGGTGCAGAACAAGTTGGAGTTCCAGTTCCAATCTTGGGAAAACTCTCCATGGTTGAAGCCGGGAGTCTGATCTCAACCTTCTGGCTGTCCCTGTAAATGGCCCAGTTCCTTCCAGGCTGGCTGGGCTCTGAAGATGGAAGACCATCATTGGAACTGGTGAGGAGGAGGAATTCTGGGAGAGTGGAAGGGGAGGAGAGAGGCACCGCCATCTTGCGCAGAATCTGGGTGCTGCCTCATTTTCAGCTCCTCACGTGGAGGGGAAATAGATTCACACAGCCAAAATCTGCAGTGCTGGGAGGGTGAAGGAAGGTGGAAGCAATCCTTGCCTCCATGCTCCAACCACCCTTGACTGTGTACCCATAATCCTCTGGATTTGGACTGTCAGATGTCCCTCTCCCCCCCCCCCCCCTTCAGATGACAATTGCTGTTTTTTATGAATAGTCCAAAGCTGGGTGCTGGCAGAAACCCAGTCAGGTCAAGTTAAAACTCAGAAAAGTCCAGGCTAGTCCAAAGAATTTTATTTTCCCAGCAGCGTCAGGCTAGATGGTCTCTGGAAGCTCATGAGCCAAGGGGAGGCATAATTGGAAAAGAAGTTCCAGGGCAGGTGTGAGCCTGCCGATATCACACTGCCCCCTGCGTGTGTCGAGTGCCACCCAGTTGTAATACTGGTCACAAAGTCTGAAAAGAGATTTTGTAGAGTTGTGAAGAATGCAGAAAAGGGCAACCGGAACGATCCGCGGGTGGCCTCAGCTCTCCTGAGAGAAAAGGGGACGACGTTTGGGTTGTTTGGCTCAGGTGGGAGGTGCAGAAGGGCGGCAAGAAGTGTGCCATGATGCATGGTGTGGGGAAAGGGATGTGGGGCTCTTTCTGTCCCTGTTGGCGACATGCAGGTATGTGAGCGGGTGTCACACGGAGGTGGGGAGAGACCTGTTCTCCCCTGCAGAGGAAGGCAGGACGGGCTTCGACGGAGCAAAGCTCAGGGAGCCAAGGTTCAGTTTGGATGCCAGGAGGCACTTCCTGACAGTTGGGACCCCGAGGGGGTGGAATGGGCTTCCCCAGGAGGTGGTTGAGGCCCCATCTGTGCAGGTGTTCAAGGATAGGCTGGACATGCACATGGTGGGCATGTCGTGAGTGGAGCCGGCTGGTGCTGGAGGTCAGACTAGATGGCCCGGGAGACCCCTTCTGACTCGCTCTGTTTCTATGTTTCTGTGTCCATTCTGTGAGTATTGTGTTCAGTTTTGGGCCCCTCATTACAGAAAGGATATAGCCAGGTTGGAGTCAGTGCAGCGAAGGGCCACAAGGTTGCTGGCCGGTTTGCAGGGGATGATGGGGTATGAGGCGAGACTGAGGGAACTGGGTCTCTTCAGCCTGGAGGAGACTCAGAGGGGATCTGTTGGCGACACACAGGTATGTGAGGGGGTGTCACATGGAGATGGGCAGAGACCTGTTCTCCCCTGCAGAGGAAGGCAGGACGCCCTCCAACGGAGCCAAGCTCAGGGAGCCAAGGTTCGATTTGGATGCCGGGAAGTGTTTCCTGACACTTAAGGCCCCTAGGGTGTGGAATGGGCTTCCCCGGGAGGTGGTTGAGGCCCCATCGGTGCGGGTGTTCAAGGATAGGCTGGAGGTCCACATGGAGGGCATGTCATGAGCAGAGCTGGCTGGAGCCAAGGGTCAGACTAGATGGCCCGGGAGACCCCTTCTCACTCTCTTTAAAAACATAGAAGCAGAGTGAGTTTCTCTTTCTATGTTTCTCTGTAATACCAGAACCCAAAGAGGTCACCCCATGGAAGATGATTGATGGGAAATTCAGGGCAGACCCTAGACCTCTTCATACAGCACAAACTATGGGATCCACATCCAAGAGGTGTAGTGACGGCCCCACACTTGTGGGGCTTCACTGTAGGATTGGACCAATTTACAGATGAGAAAGCCAGTGTGGCGTAGTGGTTAAGAGCATGGGACTGGGACTCAGAGGATCCGGGTTCGAGTCCCTGCTCAGCCATGGAGCCAACTGGGTGACTTTGGGCCAGTCACAGACTCTCAGCCCAGCCTACCTCACAGGGCTGTTGTTGTGGGGATAAGATGGAGGAGGAGAATGATGTAAGCTGCCTTGAGCCCTTTGTAGGAAAAAGGCAGGATATAAATCGATAAATAAATAAATAATAAATAAATTTGTGGTTGTATGTGACCTTCAGTTGTTGGGTTTGTGGGTGTCCTGTCCTACTTTCAACTTAGTTCTACTTTCTCTTAGAATGTGAACTAAATTCAGACTTGCTGGATCACAAGGTCCAGTCTAGCATAGCCCTTCTTATGCAAAAGCCAAAACCTGTCCCCATCATGAGGCATTTGCATATATTCAACCTTTGAATATTGGGGGCCTCTCCAAAGTCCTTGGATGGTTTTGCAGAAATCCCAAAGACAGCAGAACAAAGATGAGTGACACATGCTTTCTCCCTCACCATTTTTATGCTTACACGCTCATTACCACTAGGCTATGCTCCCCTCCAGGTGACTTGTAACAGATCCCGTGTGGATGCCGGGTATGGGATGCGGTGATCTAAATCCAATATCAGAGTAAGTTCAGCTGGAGGAAACAACAGAGGGGTGAATTCATCGTAGTTTTCAGTGGCGTTCAGTCCCCTTGGATTTTCCAAAGCAACACTTCAGCACTCAGAGGGCAAAAGGTTTAAGACTCCCAGCTGAAAGTGCTTTTTGTGCGTGCTATTTTATTAAAAAATAAAATTAACTCAAATCGCCTGGTTGTTGGCCATTCCCTGCATTTGTGCTTTTAGCTGCTCCGTTCCCCTTCCACCCCAAACCTCACATCTTCCTATTTACATGGCGGTTTGCTCCCTCGGAACGTCCCTTGGCTCTTGCAACACATTCCTCTTGGTTCCACAAAGCTTCACCTGCTGTGGCTGAAGTCCTCCCCAAACCGTGACCACCTGCGTGTCTCTCCCGGACTCCCATACCTCCCGTCCATTCCTCTGCCACTGAAAACAGGGCTTGGGCAGACCCGGCTTCAAAAAACCTAGTGGCCTGCAACCTTTCTGCAGATTCCCCAGCTTTTGCTCTCAGTTCACCACCCCAGGATCTCTGCAGGCTGGCGGAGCTGTCGTCGCCCATCGAGCTGATTTCCTTGTGACAGACCTGCATCCGTGGGGATTTCCAAAGGATTTTGAGCTCGGTGAGCGGGCAGCTTCACCTCCGTGTTGCCAGCAGACTTGTGTCAGTCGCAGAGAAACAATGCAACCATCTGGAGCGTGAGGTCACACATGGGCTAAAGAGCGAAGCCCCCCATTTTTCGCCTATATATGAAAGTGGATTTATGACCAGTTCCTTCAAAGCTGAGAGCTACATACGTGGTTCAAGGGGAACAACAAGACCCCAGAGGGTTTCTTGGATCACAAAAGACAATCTTATATTCTGTGTATTCATCACCTTCTTTTGGACTTTGGCCAGGGCGACAGGAACATAATATATAAATGCAATGCAGTAACAATGAACCTAAAATATTCAGGTATCCAGTATTTTGATATTAAACTGCTTTAAACCCCCTCCCACCAATCAAATAGTTTTAGAGCTGCAACTTTTGAGCAATGTCTCATGTCCTAGATCATAATTTTTTTTTAAAGTTTGGGTTTTAGCTAGGTAACAGCGCTTCAGGATCTGCTTTCCTGAGCCCCCTGTGACCGGCCTTCTTGGGTGCTTGTACAATTCGTGGTGCTTGATTCCTGGTGAGCCACCAGCACAGCAAATTATTATTGTTATTGTTATTGTTATTGTTATTATTACATTTCTATGCTGCCCCTTGCCGAAGCCTCGGGGCGGCTTACAACACAATAAAATACATTGAAATACAATAGAACATAATAAATTACCACTAAATACAAAAATACAAAACATACACTGAGATACAAACATAATAATATAAAATTAAAATTAACAGTATAAAATAAGTAAATAAAGAATATATGAGGAGAAAAGAGAAGGAAGAAGAAGTTGCCCTGGCCAGATCATATATTTTAACAATTAAAATGATGTTTAAATAAAAAGGGCTTTACCTGGCGCCGAAAAACCAGTAACGATGGTGCCAGGCGGACCTCTTTGGGGAGTGAATTCCATAGGTTGGCATCCGGGGAGCTGAGCTGAAGGCTTCGGATGGATTCCCATCCCTGGACGGATTCTTCACCCGTTCCTCATTCCCCAGGATCTGGCCTTCTTCTGTCCACTGAACTTCTTCCGGTGCTTAGCCATTGCTCAGGAAGCAAGCAGCATGGAAACATGCGGTATAAAGACTGGTTCCATTTTTATGGCGATCTTGTGGATGATATTAGAAGAGAGGCTGAGTAAAAGGATGGCTGGAAAAGCTGCCTTTCTGTGGGAAGAACAGGACAAAGAAGATGAAATTCGAAGCCAGCTTAGAAACACAGAAGCAGAGCGAGTCAGAAGGGGTCTCCTGGGCCATCTAGTCTGACCCCCGGCTCCAGCCAGCTCCTCTCATGACATGCCTACCTAACTTGGAATGGGATTTTCAATGCCTGATTTTCCAAAATGCCTCCATTCACACTTCCCCCATGAGGACTAGAAACGCGCTGGAGGACAGAAAGTGGCAGCTCTAGAAGGCAGCAATGATGGAATCCGAGGGATTTGGGTGGAACTGAAAAGAACTCGGCAGGTCAGGAGTCTGGACTGAGATCTCACCTGGTGGGTTAAGGTGGTAACAAGGTCAGGCTGTGGATGGAGCTAAAATCAGGCCCAGAAGGTTAGGGCTGAGCCGGGGACACAATGTAGGTGTTGCTGAGAGCTTACCTGGGGGTTCAAGGTGCGAGACACACTGTGGATGGAGCCAAGAGCCAACCTGGCCAGGTAGGGTGAACCAGAGGAGCAGGGTGTACATCAATCTTGCAAAGGCTGAAGTCTGTTGATGCTTTCAAATCCGTTCCTGGACATCACATCTCCTTTTCCTGGTTGGCAGCCTTAACCTAGGAGAGAGGGAGGTGCTCCTACCGTATTTTTCTCTGCCAAGAAGTGTTGAAAGAATTAACCAGCTGGGACCTCATTGTCTGCAGTCCCTCCCAGCCCTTCCCATGATCCGCCTCTTCATTTTCGGCAGCTGGTGCTGACAGTTCCCATCAGATTGCATTCCGCTGCCATGCTGGGATGGAGGAGCCACCCTCCTTCCCTTCCGAAAAGGGCCCTCCCAGATACCTCCTTGCTATCTCCTTTTCCCAGTAACATCCTTTCGGTCCGCAGAGAAAGCTGCAGACGGTCCTCTGGGGAACCCAGCCTTGCAAAGGAATGACATGAAACTTTGAATTTGTCAATGCCTCTGGCTGAATTAAGATGCCCCCTGCCAGGCACCCAGAAATGTACAAACAGGAATTTGAGGAGGGGGTTTGTTGATTGGGGCACACGTGCCGGAGAGTAAGCTCGTTCCAAGGACGTGGGGCGTAGGGTTGGGGTGAAGCATTTTGGAATCAGTCCTTCTTGCGTCAGGGGGCTTCCCCTGGAGCTCGGCCCTGGGCTGCAAAGCTGCTACCAAGTCCACAAGCACTTGAAAAATCCTCCTTTTGGCACCCCTTAGATTATTTCATTTGCACCGGTTTTAATTTACTAACTTAAGCTTTATTGATGTTGATTATTTATACATTATTTATCTTGTGTACTTTAATTGCGTTTGTACATTTACGTTACCTCTTGGTGATGTTCGTCCATCGTTTTCGATGAGGACCTTGACATCGAACGGGTTGTGAGTTGTCCACGGTGTGTCCGCAGGTGGCCGATAAGGCCAATACGGGCACAGAGTGTTCTGCCACATGTTGGGCAGATGTGTGTGGGCACCACTGTTGTGACGTTTGCAACTCTGGCTTTACGGAGCACTCGCTTCTCTTGTGCTACGGTTTATTTATTTATTTATCAAAACATTTTTATACCGCCCCATTCGCCGAAGCCTCGGGGCGGCTTACAACAGATAAGTGAAATAACATTTTAAAATATATACATTAAAATAAATTACAAATATACAATATAAAATAAGCCGCCCTGGCCAGAAAAATTCAATAATATTCAATTTAAATTAACATTTAAAATGCTGCTTGAATAAAAAGGTCTTCGCCTGGCGCCGAAAAACAAATAACGGTTGTCCTTCTGGCTTCAGAAGTTTGGCAGCCTTGCTGGATCTGCGTGCGCCCAGGTCTTGTGCCCAGGTCTCCCTATTGGTAATCTTATTGTAAAGGTTGCCCAGAGAGGCTAATGGGCAGCCTTTAAACAAATTTAATAATAATACATTGGTATCATTTCATTCCTCCAACTATAACAAAAGCCCGAAAAACACCTGGAGGGCACTAAGGTTAAACTCACCCTTCAGGTGTGCTCCTTTGGCCTCGTAGCATCACTGGGAAGGTGATCGGCTTATTCAGAGCCCTACCATCTCAGATCTGGGACTCCGAAAGCCGAGCCCTCTGCCCCCAGCCAGCACAAAAGGGACTGAACCAACGGTTCCTCCCATCATAAATCCATGCAGAAGAGGGGAAAGCCGTGCGCTTTGGGGACTGGAAGGGAGGGATGTTGAAGAGGAGGCCTTGTGCTAATTTTTCCTGGCATGCCAGGCCCAGGCCTTCCTCCCCGAGGACTTTATCCAGACTGCTGAAAAGGACCACCTAAAGACGACGAGGTACAAGGCATGACGCTTCTACAGAGAAAGGTGTGAAGTGCCAGATCGATCGCACACTTGTGGCATAAGCGCAATTCCACTAGCATGTGGATATATTTCCTCCTGAGCAGTTTTTATATATTCCTAAGGCTAACAAAATTCCAAAGCAGTTTACATATACCGATGAACATTAGATTTAAAATATGATTGTGGCTACAAGCAGAAGGGCCTTTTTCGCAATGGCACCCTGATTTTGCGACCGTCCTCCCAGAGAGATTCGCCTGGCACCCTCCTTGAATTCTTTTTGGCACCAGCCAAAGACCTCTTTATTTTCCCAATATTTGAACTGTCAGAATGATTTTAATTGGTATTCATATTTTATATTGCCTTTTATGTTGATTTATGGTTCTGTGAAGTTTGCAATGGTGTGGTTTTGTTTGTTAGAATGTTAGAGCTTATTGTTACATTTGTTGTTGTTTTTTATTGTATTTTTACTGCGTATCTCTTAATTTGTAACCTGCCCAGACAGCCTTGTGACTAATAAGGGTGGGATAAAAGTCCAATAAATAATAAATAAAATTGTGGAAAGAACTTCAGTTGCAATAATACTAGTACCAAGATTAATTCATCTTACTGCAAGCCAGGGAAATCCTAGGTAAACGAATACATTTGCATCAGGCATTTAAAAATGCCACATTTGCTGTTTCCTAAAGTACATGAAGGAGAGTTTTCCAAAGAGCAGGAGAATGCTTGCCTTTAAGGAATTTCTCAGAGACGTTCCACTAATTTCAGAATGACCCACAAGTTCTCTGATGACCTTGAAGGCTGATGACAGCCGGTAGCTAAAACAACACTTTCCAGGCTAAATGTTTCTCCTCCTCCTCCTCCTTCATCATCATCATCATCATCATCCAATAACTCTATATACTGCTGGCCATGCTTACAAATAGCTTCCAAGATTAGCCAGGATAAAGCACTTCAGGCTATATGGAAGCCAACTGTATATTGATGTTTTAGCAATTCTGATAGAACATGATCGAAAACATTAAAAGCACATCATTAACAATCGTAGGTTCTGTGAAGATGCGACATGTGCTTTTGTGTTGTATGAATAAGAGTTTATTATCGTGCTTTTAATGTCTTATATGTCTTTTGTATGATTTATCGATTGTATTTGTTTGTCTGTAACCTGCTCAGAAAGCTGTATGGATTAACGGGGCAGGCTAAGAATCTAATAAACAAACGAACAACCCAGAAGCAGACTCCACGGGGAAGGCCTGAGGGAAGCGATGTGCTGTCACTGCCTTCCAAGGACCAGAGGGGAAATTGTTCCCTAAAGAAGGGGTCAACAGGGAGAAGTCCTGCTTTCCTTCTGCTGCAAGTTGGCATTCTTCAGAGCAAGATGCAAGAAGCAAGACCTCCTTCAGTGGCCGTAAGGACTGTGCAGGTGTATATCGGGAAAGGTGATCTGCCAGGTAACTTGGTCTCAAGCTGTTCAGACTTGTATGTGCCAACCACAAAGCCTTGCCCTTGGCTCGGGCCACTGCCTTTTGCACCAGAGGTGCTTGGGTTGATCTAAGCTGATCCAGCTCCAGCCCAGGGGAGGTTCCCGATTATACTTAAATCCAGACGGTCCTTAGGGGTCTTCAAGAAGAAGCGCCGTCACAGCAGAATTTTGCTCTGCCCCGGCATCCATTCCAAACCAGATCCGAGCTGCAGCGCTAGAGTTTCAAAAAGCAGCATCTGAGCCAGACCACAAATTCACGCTTCTCTTATCCGCAGGCTTCTACCGACGGGCCTTTCAGAGAGAGACAGGTCCACTCCCACGGGGGAGGCCCCAGCTCAGCAGTCGTTGGCTGCGGGGCTGTGAATTCCACGACGGAGCACCCCAGGGCCGCTTCGCTGGGGCCACGCTGTGTCTCATTGCTGGACGCTGGGATTCCCTCTGTGCCCAAACGCTTGAGGCGATGACACCTCCTTCTGGGTTATCAGCAGGTCGTGGGAACCACAACGCCGGTTTCACACCCACTGGGCTTGTCGCAAGGCGTGATGCGAAGAGCAGGCCAAGGGAAAATAGTTATGGTGCCACCATCTCAGGTTACGAGGTTGCTCTTATGCACTCACGCCTTGCACCCGTCCTCAAGAGCAACAGCTAGTGGGATATTTATATCCCGTCCATGCACAATGAGCGTAAAGGAAATTGTCACCACCCCAGACCGAGACATGTTTCCCCTCTCCTCTCCTCTCCTCAAGTTTGCAATTATTGGAACGGAAGACTGCAATATACAAGCATTCCATTGGAAGCTCCTGCAACAAAAGGGAACTTTGCTCCCTAGATCAAGTGCATATAAGATCAGCTTGCAGAGATCTTGAAGGCTTTGAACATGCTCGTGAAGATTTGTGGGAAATTCTGCATCATTCACACAAATTCAGGTTTGAGGAATGCAGCCTGCAGATTGGTCTGTGAGTTGTGCAGTTTGTGTATTTGTGAAACTTTAAAAAAAAAGCTATAAAAAATATGTAGTTAACTGTTTTCTCTCCCTGCTTTTTGGGGGAGAGGGGTGAATTTCTTTCTTTCTTTCTTTCTTTTTTTTTTTTTTGGTGATACCTAAGTGCCCACCCTAACACGGTCCTGCTGGTGGCAATCCAGAGCAGCCAACAGCAAGTGGAGAATGCACTTCGCCACTAGAAGAGACTAGAATGTTTAATAATTGCACCCGTCTAGAATTAAAATGTTTTAATAAATAAATAAATAAATAAATAGAAGGCCCAGGGCCCACTGAATGGCTGATCTGGTGGCTTACAAGGGCCAATATGCCAGAGCTGTTCTCTGAACCTCCCTAAAACAGGGCCCCGCGACTTCCCCCAACTTGGAGGAGAAACATGAGACTCGCCTTCATAAAGAGGGCGGCTAATGAATATGGTGAAGGCCAGGTGGGAGATGGGATGGCCCCATCGAGGAAGGCACAGCCTGGAGTCGAGCAGGGCTGTCCGGGGCAGGCATCCTGGAGACCACTCACGCACAGGGTCGCTACGATGCGGAGATGACCCGACAGCACGTAGCATCAAGAGAGAACATGGACCTGACGCCATGACGCGAGAAAGACCTTGGCCTGCTCTTCTCGGAAGGGGTGCTGTCCCATGCCAGATGGCCAGGCCTGGGGCAGACACAGCGTTGAGTTTCCTCGGGACACGGCACGAAGACCTGGCCCATGTGGGCTCAGCGTGAGAGCTTTGCCGGAGAAGACACAGGTAGGCGAGCACCATCTTGCAGTCAGCAGATGTCTCTGGTGCACGTAGGTGAGAAGTGTCCGCAGTGCTTCTCAGGGGTTGAGCTGTGACTCACTCCTTCCCTGGGCATTGACAGAAGGCACGTCACGGACACCAGAAGCCACGTCTAAATAAATTCTCCTCCCCTCATAGGGCTCGTTTTGCGAGGACGGCATAAAATACTAGCTGCCTGCCGGGAGAAACGAGCAGAGTGACACATTCCAAGACAGTGAATCGACTGTCAACTGGGAAGGTCATTTTATTTCTGCTGGAGTGGAGGGCATTCTCCTCGCTCCCTCAAATGACCGTGGTTAGGAGAAGCCCCCCCACCCCCCTTAACTATCTGGCTCGGCTGGTTACAATAACCAGAGACGTTTTCCGTGGGCAACTGGAAAAGCCCGAAAGGAAATTGCCTGCAAGTTCGGCAGACAGAAGGTCTCTCGGAGAGGTGCCCCAACCACGAGGCCAAACCCACCCAGCCCATCACCAGATACGTGGAAGAGGAAAACAGGAAACGCCGTGGATAAACTGTCATTTGCTCGCTGTCTGGGGTTTTGCGGCCAGGCAATGTTTTATAGTCAGGTTGGTCAGGCAAAATCGGAAAAATTCTTGCTAATCAGCAGGGTTAAGTTTTAAAGCATCGGCACAAGAGGACTCTGAAGGAGGCCTCTTATGCCGCCTCTGTAGCTCAGAAGGAATCCATAGCTTCTTCATTCAGAATCACGCTGAAATCTCAATCGATCTCAATGGATCAGTGCCTGGCCCTTGACTTTATGGGTTTATTTATTGGAAGAGTTCCCATCCCGCAGTCTACCCGAGAAGTCTGCCAGTAGAGCTGACTCGAAATCAAGAAATACAATAGAGTCCTTGCTGCAGGCTTGCGAAAGAGGAATGCATGAAGCCAAAGGGAAAATGATGGGCAGGGAAGAGGAAAGAAAAAGCCAACCATCTTTCAGCAGGACTGGAAGAAGGGCCTTTGCTTCTGGTTTCTTCTCCTTCTGCTGCAGGCTGTCGAATGACCAGTGGAATGGCTATTTCTGTCACACACTCAAGTTTTCGAGGATACAGGCAGAAGAATGCAGGAGAGAACATTTCAATCCATTTCTAATCCTTCACAATTATTTCTTCCTATCCTATTTATGTTTTTCACTCTGCAGAGGAACTCAAGGCAGCTTAAAGAACCCTCCTCTTCCTCTTCTATGGCTTATCCTCACAGCAAGCCTTCGAGGTAGCATAGGCTGAGAGCCAGTGACTGGCCTCAAGTCACCCCGTCAGCTTCTTGACTAGAACCCAGAGCTCCCCAGTCCAGTCCAACACTCTAACCACTATGTCGCACTATCAACCACATAGATTCATTTTATCTCAATTGCACTCATTACTGATTTATTAAAATCGCAATCATTTATTTTTACTGATGGGTAACCTCCCCTGCCCCCTCCCATTCAGTTTGGGTTTTTTCCCTCACTAAATTAAGCTAGGCTCAAATTAATATAGATATGGGAAGCCCAGGCCAGGGGCTCCGAGATAAGCCAGGCCTTAGTTGAGAGTCCCTCAGCCTCAGGGCCTGCAGGAAGGCAAAGGGAAGGCGCTCATGAGGAAGGGGGCAGGCCGATCATCACAAACTCCAAGGTCCAGCAAGAGGGGGCGGACCGAATGGGAACTGTTGGGCACTCAAGCAACTGGTCCTCATGCAAGCAAATCTGCGTAGGAAGCACTAGCTTGGAATTTGAGTTTGGAAGGAAGGAGGGGTAGTAATTTGGGAATCAGCTTCTTACCAATAGGCCCCACTTCCTTAATCACAGGCATTCCTACTGGGATTATTTCCTTTGTCACTGACTTCTCCAATAAGCTTCAGTTTTACTTCTAAAACAGTCTGACTGGCTTGCATTAAACTAACAAATATTCTAGTTAGAAAGCTGTTGCCAGGGTCTGCTTGGAAGACGGGGAAGAGCTACGGCCTTGATACTTGGTTAATTGTGAGCTCAGTTCCCTGCAAATCCAAGCCTTGTCCCAGGCCATTTGGGTCTCAGCGGACAATGAGAAAAACCTCTCTGGCCAAAACACCTTTTCTGCCAGCACCTGGAATGCTGTGCTCGCAGCATTCTGAGTTTTAGGGAAGGGAAGGGAAGGTTGGGAAAAAGACTTTCCTTTCTGCCAGGTGAGTAAGTAGATGCTTCAGGAGAGGCAGAATTTTGCTTCTGACTCTGATTACCTTGCTCAGAAGGAGTGCATTTTATCAGCATCCTCAGTTCAAATCTGTTGCTCTGTTTTAGCTGAAAACTTGCTCCATTTCAGCGCTTTTCAACCTGAGGACTTTCCCCCCTTCCTTCTGCAAAAGTTCTCGAAGTATTTGCTCACACTGGGAGTTCAAAACTGCCTATCTCAAGCGCCATTTGCACAAACTGTATTTTTTCAAATTTGTGCAAACCAGAGCCAACATCAGATTTGCAGAAATGCTTTACACTGCTTTTAATATTGCATAAGCTGATTCCATCTTTTCAAATTTTGTGCCATCTTTCTAATACAAGATGTGCTAATGTCAAGATCCATCTCAACATGTTTGCAAACGTAGCAACCCCTAAACTGCTTCCAAAAAGAAATGGCTATCTTGAGCTTTCTCACATTGTCAATTTCAGATTTGCACACATGTCTGGCTTTGCTCTGAAGCTTGCGCTAATTTCCCTAGCTTAAAAATGCACAAATGGCAGCCCATTTTACAAATGACCATCCAGATGCCGGCGTGACCCATGTCCGCTTGATTTGGCACCAGCACCAAGCTGATGGACTGGAATCCAAGGAGGCTGAAAAAGAAGATCCACAGGGTCCTCCTGGTGGAGATATTCCAAGGTTCATCAAAATTGATGCTTTCTCCCATCTCTTCCTCTTAGGTATTTGGAGTTCTGCGGCCACTTGTCTTAGGTCGAAAGTGGTCAGGTGGGTCTTAAGAGCCAAGTGCTGGTTGAAAACTTCAAAATTCCTAACAATGAAGAGCAAGATGGCCTCAAAGAGAACCGGGAAGACCTATTTCCCAGGGTGAGACCGAGGAGAAAGCACAATTGAGGCACTAGGAAGCATTGATCAGTTTTGCCATTCTGTGCCAGCTTTGTCTGTCTCTGTTTCTGTGTTTCATTTATTGTGCTCCCCCAGCTTGTTCATGTGACTAAAATACCCCACTAGTGCACAAAACTTCCCATTTAAATAAATATTCGAAAGACGTGACCGTGGGCATATTTTCTCGCAATATCCACCTTTAGAAATGCATCTGATCTCAAAGCATCTTTTCTAAATGTAGCTTATCCCAAAACTCAAATTTCTGAAATGCACATTGGCTCACGTTTTGGGCCAAAAACTTGACTGCGGAATTCAGGAATGTGAAAATCAGTTGGAAGTTCCTCCTGGTGGGCAGAAAACTGTTGAGCTTCCTCGTGTGCAGGCTGTTGAAGGGAATGCTTCTGTCCCTTCAGGTTGTCATGCCTTGGGGAGAAAGGTCCTTCCCTTGGGATTTCTGAGTTACTGGCCAGATTGGGCATCCCTTTCCATGATTCCTGTTTTTCTGCATCAGAAGTCCCACAGGGGAGCATCTGCCTCGCTCCTCTTTCTGGTGCTCCTCAGATCTTTCTCCTCCACTTTCTGGTCTCCTCCAGCCAAGGTTCAAATATCCCCTGAGTCCAGGTTTGCCAATCCACACTCAGGCACCATTAGACTTTGGTAGGGGGGTGAGGTGTCCTACCTTACAGAGGACAATCTGCCGTTTGAAGCTGCCATGGTTAACATCTGGACCGAGCTGGTCCACCATCCAAGTCACGTAGCGCCCCCGTTTTGCAGCTGTATGCAAATTGTACTAATGACCATTAAATGAACACAGGCAAAGTCTTCGTCTTCTTTTTGGCACCGTGTTTCCTCTTTCTGGGGGAGGACCGCAACAGACCTTGGCCTTGCTCAAGACCCCGCTTGACACTGAGGCCCACTTATTTTTATTTATTTATTTATTTATTTATTTATTAAAACATTTATATGCCGCCCCATTCGTCGAAGCCTCGGGGCGGCTCACAACATAAAGAAAAATACAATAATAACAATATAAAAATAACAATATAAAATAAATAACAATATAAAAGAAGTCTCCCTGGCCAGATAAAATAAGCAAATACTGTTAACAATTAAAATGACGCTTAAATAAAAAGGTCTTAGCCTGGTGCCGAAAAACAAATAATGCCGGTGCCAGGCGGACCTCTCTGGGGAGCGCATTCCATAGTCAGGGTGCCACCGCAGAGAAGGCCCTCCTCCGAGTCCAGCAAGAGCGCAGTCCAAAGGATGTTGGTCAAAGCGGAGGCCAGTAGTTCGGCTTCAGATCGAAGAATGTGGCTTCTCAGGCTGAGAAGCTAACTTGGAGTTCATGAATCATGGGGCCCGGTAAGTTCTGACTGGAATGTGTGTGTGGGCAGAGGAGGGGATGAATTGATAGGATCCAAGCGGCACTGGAGTGGTTCTGGAGTCCAGTGGCATTTGGTCTCCCTGGCTTGCTGAAGGTCCAGGACACCGGTGCGTGTCTGTGTGTGTGTGTGTGTGCAGGAAATAAAGCCCTGGGGTCTGCCTGCAGGAGGCCTGATCGTTCAGCATCACGATCGGCCAGGACTGGGCCAAGACATGTTGCTTCCTGGGGCAAAAGACAGGATGACGACCCGTCCCACTCCATGGACCAAAGCTCTCTGGGGTGACCTTCCGTGCTGGCAATGGGACTGCATCCTTTGCCCATGTGGAAGCCACAGAATAGGTGGTGGGGCTCAAGGCAGGCCGCGTGGCCCTCTGCGCTTTCACCAAGCACATTCCTGAGCGGTGCTACTGAGGACAACTGCCTCACTCTACCTCCTGGTAAGGCCGGCCCGGCAGCCGGCCCAGCTCCGTTCGCACCCAGCCAGACTCCTTGCGCTAGAAAGACAACGGCCATCCCTGTGAGGCCCCGGATCTGGCCCCCTGGGAGCTGCCCCTGGCCAGGAATCCCCTGCTCACACGCGCCGTCGCAGCGATTTGCACCGACGGCGTGGTCTGGCACGGCCTCTTCGTGAACTTCCTCTGGCACGGCTTGCTTGTGCATGCAAGCGATCCTTCTGGCAGGCCTGGCGAGAACCTCCACCTCTCAAATACACAAAAAGGGCCCGTGTGTGCCAAGAGATTATGCAAAGAGTTGACTTCTGGATCTTGGCTTCACCCGCTCTCTCGTCCATCCTCGAGTTGCATCTTCTTCTCCTGCTCGAACCGCTCCAATCCTTTCATCCACCGATGGAAGGACGTCTGAATTCCATTTTCTTCTCACTTGATCTTATTTCACATCTTGCTCCTTCTTCTGCCTTTTGGAAATGTCACCGTCACGGTCAACCGAGAATGAAAGCATTTGGTTGTTTTTGTTCATTTCCATGCCATAGCAGAACCGAAGCGGACTCTCTGGGTGAGGAAAAACCTGATGGTCCCATCAGCTGGGGCCGCTCGGACAAGGGGGTGTTTAAACAGTCAGGGGTGGGGTGGAGGCTGGGGAATTTGGGCCAAGATCTGCTCTGAGGCTGTTGATTTCAGCTGGATCCAAAGAAGGCCATTTTCAATGCTCCATTTGCTTCAAAGGAGATCCCGAGAGAGACCAGCAAATCCTGCTGTTTGCCAGTGGAAATATCCAATGGGGAAACAATCCGATATACCGAGAAAGGCCAAGTTGTGTTTGGATTCACTCGGCCTGCCGTGCTGGTTCTTCCTGCTTCTGGTCCCCCCCCCCCCCCGCCCTGCCTGCTCCTCCCAGCACATTAAAGAGCCTGCATCCATCGCATCCTGAAGGTTTTATGGCTCATTACGATTCCCTGTAAAGCTGCCCACCTCCTCTTTTCCAAGGCAATTGGATACGGGGCAGGATTAAAAATCAGGCACTCTCTCTACTTCTTGCTCCACTTTTGGCATCATGTGGGAAATAGGATTTCTCAGTTTGTCCCTAAGGTGAGATCGTGTCCACCTGACTGCCTTCACAGGTAGAAATGGGGCTGCGAGGCGTGTTCTCTCCATCGCTCTGGCTGGAAAGAGCGGCCTCACGTGCCCAGGAGGCCTTCTGTCTGGTGCTCACGATGCAGTTTAACATATGCAGATGTGTCTGTTTTGCTCCACATCTCTTCTTCTTCCTATAATGAACCTACTACTCCATTAAATCCATTCAAATTGATGAGCAGCGCTATTTTTCCTCCTCCTCCTCCTCCTCCTCCTCCATCTTGATTGTCTTCCTCTTCTTCTATGCCATCCTGTCTTCTCCCCCAGCCCCATGACAGCCCTCCAAAATGGCCAGCCTTCGCAGCCCTGCTCGGCTCTTGCAAACTCAACCCTGAGGCTTCCTTGATGAAACTGATGGATCTCCTAGTTGAGCTTTTCCTCCTCCTGCCTTCGACTTTCCCGAGCACGCCTGCCTTCTCTAGGGAGTCTTTCCTACTTACGATGTGTCATAAAATGTCAGCCTCAGTTTTGTCATTTCTGCTTCTCGGAAAAGCTCTGGCTTGCTTGGATGCGTCTTCCTGTCAGTCCAGGGGATACCCAGAGCTCTCCTCAAGCACCATGTTTTGAACGTAGTCGGATTTCCTGTCGGATTTCCCCCCTGCCCAGCTTTCACACCCAGACACAGCAAGCACTGTATCTTACAGCAGTGAATTCACTCATTTCCCCCCTTCCTTTTATCTTTCCCGACTCTTGTACCAGTTTCCCAGGATGCTCCCTTGGGGAGAGGGAGACAAGTGTCTTTCGCCACTCTCCACTTTTGCTATTTATTATTTACTTATTTATTTAGGGGACTTCTATGCCGCCCCATTTGCCGACGCCTCGGGGCGGCTCATGGCCTCGACGCTGTCCCGTGCATTGTTCCGTACACCCCTGCCATGTGCAGATGCTTTATCCACTTTTTTTCCTAAGCAGAAGGTGACCTGCTGATGTTTCAGACCACAGGTCTCTTCATACCCAGCCAGTTCGAGTCCAACAAATCTGGCAGGAACCACCTGGGGGAGGCTTCTTGATGGCTTTTCGGTAGACCCGACAAAGGCTTGACCGTGTGGCCTCCTGGTCTGGGTACAAGTGCCCCTCGGCCGAGACCTGGTGGGCCCCGCCACTGCGGTTGCTCCCACACAGTCTTGTTTCCCCTTGTTCACATCCTCAGCTCATGCCAAGGTCCCCAGCTCACTCTGTCTCCCAGTTGACCTCACCTGTGGATCAGACTCAGAAATGCATCCAGTTCCAGGCCCAGCTGGGAATCTCAGCAAAAAAATGGCACAGCATGTTAAAAAGCAAACATAGAAACAGAGCGAGTCAGAAGGGGTCTCCCGGGCCATCTAGTCTGACCCCCTGCTCCAGCCGGCTCCGCTTACGACATGCCCACCGTGTGCATGTCCAGCCTATCCTTGAACACTCTCATGGATGGGGCCTCAACCACCTCCTGGGGAAGCCCATTCCACACCCTCGGAGTCCTGACTGTCAGGAAGTGCTTCCTGGCATCCAAATTGAACCTTGGCTCCCTGAGCTTTGCTCTGTTGGAGCGCGTCCTGCCTTCCTCTGCAGGGGAGAACAGGTCTCTACCCATCTCCGTGTGACACCCCCTCACATACCTGTATGTCACCAACAGACCCCCTCTGAGTCTCCTCTTCTCCAGGCTGAAGAGACCCAGTTCCCTCAGCCTCGCCTCACACGGCATCCCCTGCAAACCGGCCACCAGACAAGCTCTCAGTTGCTGGCACGAATGAGTAGAAATATATGAAAGATTTGGCTCAATTTATTTTTGACCAGAAATGACCCAGTTCACACCTCCTGAATGAGGACACGAAGGCAATCTTCAGTTATGGTCTGCATGTTTCCAAGTTTGTGAAATGTTCAGAGAAATATGTACCCTTGAAAATGCAAATATGGAACAAATGCATATGATGGAAAAGGCACACAATTTGGATAACCCATGCACGTTTCAAAGGCAGGCAGAATAGATGCATGCATCTGAAATACATACAGGAAAACGCAGACACATTTTCATGCAAAATCTGTATGAAAATCCACTTCCTGCAAGCAGATCACAATCTGATTTGGATATCTCATTCTCGTTGGAATGAGCCTCAAGATGGAATTCAGAGATATGCAACGAGCTCGCAGATTTGCTGATTTTCGCATTCTTACTAAGAAGTAAACCTCTGACCTGTATTGGCACCACTTCAGAGGGGACTTTTTAACCTTCCCAAGTGGTTTCTAATCACACACTGCACACACTTTCTGCATAATAGGTTTTGCAATCTTAAGACTTCTTAAATAGCTATGTGTGGTTTAGAGGTTAAGAGCCCAGGACTGGGACTCCGGAGATCTCAGTTCTTGTCGCCATTCACCCATGAAACACACTGGGGGACTTTTGGCCAGTCATCCCCTCTCAGACCAAGCTACCTCACAGGGTTGTTGTTCTTAGTGTAAAATGGAGAGGGGGGAAACCTTGCAAGCTGGTTGGATTCCTTGCAAGAGGAAGGTGCAATATAAATGCAGTGTACTTATGGTAAGATTGTATTATGAACATGCACCAGAGGGGAAAAAAGTTAAAACATTATGAGAATGGCATAAAACTGTGGGGGCATCACGAAAAGGTGCAGGGCATCCTCGTCAAATCGCATCCGTGCATTTCAGCATGAGTCTTCGGCTGGGCGATGAGCATTCTAGTAATTTTCCAAATGGTAGTCAGAATTTTCAAAGGAGGATTCAGAACTGAAAGCATCATTCCCGTTGACCTCTCAGTGCATTTTTTTTTTAAATAGTGCAAAGTCTACCTTCTAGCCAACAAATGAACTCAGCTTTGAGCACAGACAACTCTCTCATGCAACTGTGTATACCCCAGGGTTTTTTAAAAAATCTTGTTCTTATTGAATTTGTTTTTTTGTTTGTTTAGTTGCAAAGTTGTGCCCGACCCATCGCGAACCCACGGACAACACTCCTCCAGGCCCCCCTGTCCTCCACCATCCCTCAGAATCCACCCAAGCTTCCTCCAACTGCTTCAGTGACCCCCTCCAGCCCCCTCATCCTCTGCCGTCCCCTTCTTCTTTTGCCGTCAATCGTTCCCAGCATCAGGCTCCTCTCCAGGGAGTCCTTCCTTCTCATGAGGTGGCCCAAGCAGTTGAGCTTCATCTTCAGGATCTGGCCTTCTAAAGAGCAGTCGGGGTTGATCTCCTCTAGGACTGACCGGTTTGATCACCTTGCAGTCCAAGGGACTCGCAGAGTCTCCTCCGGCACCACAATCCAAAGGCCTCGATTCTTTAGCTGCATGAGCTTCTTTGCAAAATATCGGTACCCTCAACACTGGTTTGGGCTGCCTTTGCCATTGACCTGGCCCACCCATTGGACACAACCTCTCTGATGTATTGAGAAGCTTGGCATGCCTTAGCACCTACCCAGTGTAGGTAGTAATCCAACTGGGAAAGCGTTCCTCCATCAACTCTATGTCCAAGAAAGCCTCACCTATTGAATTCCCTGTGATGCTAGTGGTTATGCTGGCTGTTCCCCTCTTAGGCTTGGCTCCACCCCTCTTTGAAGTGGCCCCTCCCCTCTTCCTCCGGAGACTTGCCTCCTCCTGGCTATTCCAGTTTGGCCAGCACCCAAACTTGCTCTCTTGGCTTGCCTCCAGGCCCAGAACACCCCTTTTGGTACCCCAGTGGCAACCAAGAGGAGGAATTGGCCTGCCCCAGTGAAGGACCAGTTTTCCCCAGTGGCCAACCCAGCTGTAAAAGTTGCCCTCGTGTTCTTGAACTTAGTACTACGTATCAGTTAGGTGTTTGGCAGGAGCTTTTGGATCAATGTCCTAATGTAAAAGGTATTCTACTTTCCAATCCCTTGAATTAGCACATCAGAGCCCCGTGGGACCAGCTGGATGGTAAAAGAAAATGTGTGAGAACACGCAATTTCTCTGACAAGGAAAAGCGGGTTTCCTTTCCACATAGATACCCAGCATCACCGGTGGGTTTAAAAGATAAATGAAATGAGTGTGTTATATGTGGATAGCCAAGGGGCACTGCGATGGCTTTTTATATGTGTGATATATATCTGAGATATAACTGTGCTGTTAAAAGGTCTCTTGGCAACAGTCCCATGGAGAAGGCAAAAAGAACGGGGTAACCTCAGAAAAACCTACGGCCTCTGGTTCTTCATGCAATTCGAGAATATGGATTCGGGTTTCTTGTATGTGTGCTTGTTATATTTTGTTTTATTTCTGATCTGCCAATAACAGCTTTTCTCCAACTGCAATACAAATCGATTGATGAAGAAGCTATAATACACAGCGATTGTAGTGTAGTGGTTAAGGGTGTGGGATTGGGACTCGGGAGATCCGGGTTCGAGTCCCCGCTCAGCCATGGGGCCCACTGGGTGACTAGGGGCCAGTCACAGACTCTCAGCCCAACCTACCTCACAGGGCTGTTGTGGTGAGGATCAGAGGGAGAGAGGAAGAGAATTAAAAGGAAAAAAGGTGGGACAAAAATAGAATTCTGTCTCTGTGTGGGCAGTGAAGAGAACTAACAGGAAGAAGATGGGTGCATCTGAAACAGTGTTGGAGAACACCCTGGACTGACAGACAGATGGACGGACAGAGAATGCAGTTTTCTGCATGATTCACTTCCATCCCAAAGTGGTGTACAAAGAGGCATAGATTAAGAAGACGTACTTTCCTCCACCAAAAAATAAAAAGATAAAGCATCTGTGCAAATCATATAGAACTTGTACGTGCATTTTCAGGGACACAAAAATGAGTGCGAAGTTTCAGGCAGACGACTTCTGGATGCAGAAATGGGACAGAACTAACTTGCACTTGAAGATAAAAGTGTGACAGAAATGCAAATAAACATTAGCATCATCCTTAGCATTATTTATTTATTAGATTATATCTCACTTTTTCCTTACAATCTCAAAGCAGCTTACAGCATTCTCCTTCTGCTGCTCAAAATTCCATCCGCAGAACAGCAGCCCTGCGAGGTAGGTTGGGCTGAGTGTCCGAGTGGGACTAGAACCCAGATCACCTGAGTCCAAGTCCCATGCTCTTAACAACTACACCACACTGCCTCTTGAATTAGGATGCAATCCAATCCAGTGTATGCTTACACAAAAGCTGCCCAGAGCACTCAACATTCCCCAGCCTGCTTTTGAAAGCTATTTCTTTTCTATCAAACTGAAATCAAACTGGTAGAAACCCACGTGAGAGAAATTGCTGGCACAGCACGAACCGAAATCCAAGTTTGCACTTAAGTCTTCGAGCACGAAGCAAAGGCTGACCCATGTGTGTCTTTCCCCAAGAACATTTGGTGGATGCTGAAGTCCATGCTGCTTAACATCTGACCGAACATCCATGCCAAACCGCAAAATTGATTAAAAATTAAGAACAGGCTTTAATCATGGGTTGGAAACTCAGCTCCAAGCTAAATTAAAGATTAGGTATGGCTGTTACATACAAGAAAGCATTCCAAGCTGTTGGTGGAGTGGGCAGCACCCGGAGCATTTTGCTGGTGGGTTCAGAAACAGCCCGTTATTTTGACTTCTTGGTGAACCTGGTGCTCCCAGCCCCAAAACTTGCATCCTTTTCACCGCCTCTTCCTGCCCACGGCAGACCCAGTTTCCGCTGCATCCCTGCCGGCCACCGGACCTGCCTGTGAGCCAAAACAATGGTGAGGATTCCACTCCACCATAAGCTGCCGCCGCTGCGTCCTGA
The DNA here is from genome assembly GCF_004798865.1 of Varanus komodoensis. Taxonomy (NCBI): domain Eukaryota; kingdom Metazoa; phylum Chordata; class Lepidosauria; order Squamata; family Varanidae; genus Varanus; species Varanus komodoensis. The sequence goes on from NW_025335440.1 coordinate 6,380,012, forward strand.
CCTCTGGGAACCCTCCTGCACAACATTTGTGCTGCAAAATTCACAGCCGTTGAGTCACGGCAGTGAGCTCACCCCTTTGCACTGGCTTAGCGCGATATCATCACTGTGGAATTTCTGTGCCTTCGAAGGGAAAAATGTCAGAGAGGCCTGTGACTCCAGAATTATCGGGCAAGTGCTCCAAGACCTCCCTCCGGTGGATTCCGCGGCCCCTGTGCCAATAATGCGTCATGGTGGCTCAGGGACTTCTGGGAGGTATCGGGCTGGTCACGGTTGGAGGCAGCATCCTTGCCAAGACGGATGGTGAGTCCGATCCAGCAGAGCTGGCTATTCCGGCAGGCCGGAGACTTCCCCCAAAGTTCCCATGGAACGTATCCTGCCACCGCTCCGGAGTGGTACAAACATGGCACAGGCGTACGCCCTGCACCCCAGTGAGAACTGAGCCGCACAACCCGCATGTTCTTCCGCTGGAATAGCGTGGCGTTCCGTATCAGTGGGACTCTGCAGAGTAACTCCAGCAACGACGGTGAGCCGAGGGATGCGTGAGAAATCCATTTTGGGTGGCTATTCTGCTCGCTGCTCCACAGCCCCAGTTCCGCTCTGCTTGGGGCTTCTCGCTTGGACCGGGCAGCTTCCCTTCAGCGTGACTCAGAGTGGCAGCGACTGAGACGTCTTATTTTCCCCGCACTGATCCCAAAGTTTGGATCTTTTTGTGCTTCCGGAGACACCCCTGGAAGCCCCCACCCTGCTCTTTCCTGCAGGATCCCCACTAGTTGCAGTACAGACTGGGTTTTCCATCGCTTTCGGGCACCTGGAGCAAGAACAACGGAAGTAATTGCGGCATGCTGTTTTCCTCTTGTAAGAAATCCACCAGAGCACTTAGGGGTGCGAAATGAATCCGTTTGGGGGTGGGAATCCATTGCGTGCCCTGCCCTGGCCTCCGTGGACTCCAGCCCTCTTTCCCACTCCCTGGTGCTCACGCCAAGCATTTTTCCAGGCACCCACAGGGCACTGAGCCTGCAAACATGCCAGGCAGGTGGCATTGCTCTTCCACGAGTCCCAGGTGTGCCGTTGTTTGTGCTTGCGCTTCAGCAGAAGGTTGCCCATTGCACAGCTGGACTTCACAGGTGTTTGTGGACTTCCCCTGGGCTTGGCTCACTCGCCCAGGCAGGGCCAAACCCGAGAGAACGTCCGCAGACTGAGGAGCGATGCATCCAGTGGCGCTCTGCTGCACCCCTGCCGGAGTCCTTGCCCTCGTGCTTCCATGCAGTAAACGCCGGCAAATTGGCACAGATTCTCAGGATCTTCTTTCTTCTGCTAAAGGACTGGCCTTTTTTTGGATCAATATCTGTTCCCAGCTTTTGCTGTATGGCCACACAGGAAATTACCCTTTGCTTTCTGACCCACGGACTTATAATAAGAATAGTCAGTAAAAGAAGCAGTGTCTCCATTGATAAATACAGATGGCAGAAGAGATGATTCACGGAATCTTCCCCCAACCATCTATCTATCTATCTATCTATCTATCTATCTATCTATCTATCTATCTATCTATCTATTTAGGGAACTTCTATGCCGCCCCATTCGCCGGAGCCTCGGGGCGGCTCACAAACACGCACCAATCACGTGTGCCGGGGCTCCTACAACTCCCAGCCAGCTGGGGGAGATGGACGTACAGAGAAGGGGTCTCTTGCTTAGCCCACGGCCAACTTAATTCCATAGATTTAAGTGGGTGCCTCCTCTGCAAAGTCTGGATCCGACCTTTGGCTACATGAAGCTGGATGGATTATTAGCTCGTGAAGCCCATTTCTCTGCTGGAAAGCATATTAAGATGAGACACACTTGCAATAGCATGACGAATGGCATTAAGAACAGTTGACCCATCGATGTCTACCTCTTTGAAGAGACTGCATTGAAAAGGTGCACCTTCACGCCCTGCCGAGAGAGTTGGAGAAAGCCATTTCAATTCAAGAATTTGGGGGCAACATGGGACACCTGGGAGACAGCCTTTCAGGCACACCTGGAGAACAGCTTAACAGGTCCTGGCATCCTGAGCAGGTCTTCTACTACAGAACTTCATTCTGGGCGAGCCCCTAGGTGCCTTCACACAGGTGGTGCCTCCTGTCATCCGCCGGATCCTAAACCGTTTAGAGAAGAGCATCAGCTCCATGCCAGCGGGGGCAGAAGAGGTCTCCACGCCCCACCATTTCACAGCTCGCCCTCCACCTGTGTCCCATCACACCTGACATATCTTCACAGACGCACGATGCCTTCCTCGAAAGACACAAGCCTAGGCTAGCCCTTGTGAACAAGTGATTGTATCAGCCGTATCCCAACCATAAATGACTTTGTACGTCATACATCGCAATCCTGAGAGATGTTCCCCTGCATTTTGCAGCGTAGTGCAAAGCAGCTTTCTGAGTAGTGATTTTGACACTCCACTGAAAATCGACAGCCTTTTCTTGCAGAGCGGTAAAGAAAAAGAAAGCAGGTTCTTCATCCCATTGTGCCAAAGATTCAGGAAGTGGTTATGTATCTAACATGCCTGGCTGGTTAGGGGCCTGGAAAATTGGCCACTTCCCCCCCAAAGATGTAACACTTGGGCACAGAGCAATGTTTGCCAGTGGGAGTCCTTCCCCTTTCCAGGCATCCATGTCTGCAGTGCAGATGTTTGGAGATTTTCATCAAGGAGACAAGCTTCGGATGGAACCCCAGCAAATGCACTTCTTGGTGGCATGACCAGAGCCTTCCTGGGCAACAGCCCCAGGGAAATATATTAGCCTGCATAAAACGCATGTCTAACCACACATGACAAGAGATGTGGACCACCAGTGTCCTCTCTTGGAGCATTTGGCTGAACATAAGTTTTAGCAAGACAGACTCACACTGGGGATGCTGCCTCTGTGTGTGTGGATGCACTCAGTCAGCTGAACATGCCCTTCTTTGCATCCAACCTCTTTGGAGGAGCAGTGGGGGGACTGAAGGACACAGCAGCTGCCCCACCTTGAGTGGGACCATCGTGCCGAGTCCTGCCAACGGTGATTGGTGGAAGCTCTCCGAGTTGCCAGGCAGGGGTTTTCCAAACCCTGCCTGGAGATGGTGGGCATCATACCCCAGACCTTCTGCAAGCAGATGGTGCCGTGAGACCAACTCTTCCTTTCTTGCCCCAGCGCCAAGACACCAACCAGTCCTTTGTGATGCAGAACTTTATGGGTGCTTCCCAGCTAATAAAGCACCGCAACGCCAAAAGGCCTCTTGCAAGATGAACGATAAGCCTCTGCCCATGTAAAGAGTGGTGAGCCCCAAACTGGGACTTCTGTCCAGTCCTTCCTTTTCAGTCACAGTGCTGGTGGAGAGCCAGTCAACAAGACTACACAAGCCCTCTAACACGGTCTCCTATCTCTGCCAATGACTCTGCACAAGCTCAGGAACCGGGCAAGGCAACAGCTCTTGCTCCTCTCCTGCATCCATGTCTCTTCCAAAACACGTCCACACTCACGGTTGGCCTGGGAGACAGTGGGCAGTGACCTAGCTGGCGCTTCAGAGGCTCCTCCTGCCATCCCATCACCTCTTCCTTGATGTTCTCTTTGGAATCCGACAAGAGAGGCCTTTGGAAGGTCCGTGCAGAGCGAGTGCCTGGCGCTCGCGCTGCAGCAGTGGCTCAGCTACAACCCTGCTGTGAAAGCTTCCTGCCCTGCTGCACCTCCAGGCTGCAGGACCCCCACCAGCAGGGCCCCCTGGCCCCCTTCCAGGGAGCACTGTGAGGGCATCCATCTTTGGGCACGGTCAGTTTCCCAGCTGGCCTGGCAGGAGCTATTTGAAGCCTTCGGCAAATCGTCTCCTGCAAGATGCGAATGTGTGAACTCCGGTGTTGCCCCAGGTTTCCATGCTGCTCCAGAAAGGGACTGCTTTGGGTATTTTTTTCAGTCCGTGGCCAATAGAAACGTCCCTTCCCATGATAGCCATTTTGGACATGTCCGTAACTCGACGAGGGGAAGGAAACTTACCCACTCGGAAACTCATCCATTACCACTCACAGGTGTCCCAAATGTCTGGGAAAGGGCAGTTGAGTGATTTCATTCCCCCTTAAGGAGCCCTCAGATTCCTCCATCTTTGATAGCTGCAGGGGCTTCCCAATCCCCCGGGCCTGCGAGTGAATGGGGATTCCATTTTGCTCACAAACGCTGGAGCGCAATCACGCACCTGTCCAAAATAGGCCTAAACTGCCGAATGCACGCTTGCTTTTCACGTGGGCCAATTCCCCAACTTTACACAATTTCATAATTTGCACAAATTTCCCTCACACACCGAATCAGCCCTGCTTTACTCTTTGGAGGGCATTTGGGATACTTGTGCAAGAGGTTCAACATGCACATTCCATAGTTTTCCCGTTCACACAGAGCAAGCCTTAATTACAAACACAAGCGGGAGTTAAGCACAAGACCAGCAGCAAACCGGCACCGTACGGATCCTAATGAACTGCGGCATCGCTCCTTGACCCCTCCGTCGCTGGGTCAGCGCGAGACACAAACGCTGGTCTCGTTGTTCTGATCAGTTATGACAACTCTTCATCCTTCATCTTGGCCTTGAAGAACCCTTCCCAATGTAAAGCAATTAAGACGCCCCGGCCCTTCAGACGGTTTCTCTGTCATATGCATTAAAAGAGATGATAAACATAACTTTTGGCTCAGCCGGCATGGAAAAAAGCCCTTCATGATCCTACAGCTGTTCTCACTCTGGCATTTATAATTTTATTACTCAAATATGAGCTTTTGTTCGCTGTCCAAGCGTAATGAAAACATAATATTTCAATATAAAAATTCCCCATTTACCTTTCAAGCCGTTTTCCTGTCCAAAAACGTTCCCTAGCAATTTGTGTCCAAACCGGGTCTCTCTCCCATTATTCATGTCCTCCCGGAGCTTGTTCGCATTAATAGGTGCTAATTCCCCCTCTGTGACATCATCACAGGTTCCCGTAGCAACCAGCTGTGATGTCACAAACACAAGACAATGGACCCTGGCAAGGAGGAGATGCCTGTGGGGAGATTGAGTAATGAGCCGAGCACTGGATGGCCCATTGACAAAGTCGATCTGGGCCTAAAACATACCCACCGGTTGTCTCCATGTCATCGCTGGCCTCCTGCGTGGGGTGTGGCCTCTATTTGCTTTTCCCGGGAATTTACTAATGAATAATATTATATTACATGAAGGACATACCCTCACTGCAACAGATAGGCCAAGCAGCCAGGTTTGCTTTCTCCTGCTTCTAAATTCTTTGCATCTCATGTTCTTTCTCCCCTGAATACGAAGGACTTTGCAAATTTGGCAAGTTCTTATCACAAGCGAACTGATCTTCATGCCCAGTTGCCCTTGCCAAAGTTCATAAGAATTGATGTTCTGCACATGGAGAAAACTGGGGTACCTGCCCTATAGCTGCGAAAGGAGACATCCCTCTCAGGAAAATAATAGTGGTTATTCTAACTCAGAGGTAATTTTGTTGAATATGCATGGATTCCAGCTAGGAACGTTGAGGAAATTCGCACGGATACCAATGAATTCAGATTTATAGAAATATGGCCTGTGGATTCCACAATGGACTGTCTTTCCACAAGTAGGTGGGATTCTGAGAACTTGCTGGTCTTATTTGTAATTCTGGGAGGGTCCGGATTTGGGTAAATGCATATTAGTCTGAATTGTGCATTACTACAAATATGCATTTGCAGACACATGAAATCCTTGTACTCTCTCCCCATCCCCAAAAGCAACAAGAACAACAAAAATGATTTAATCAGTGAGCAGACAATGGAACGAAAGATACCTGAGAATCCATGAAACACAAACAGAATGGATTTAGTAACATCCTTCTATCCCTGATTCACATCCACACTTTGAAGGAGTCAACTCCCTGGGTCTGGATGAACAATCAGTTTGGGCTCCTCCTAGTGATCAGTTTGGAGGTGGGAATCCATCAGATTCCCTGGACTCGCCTCCCCGAATTCCGGCCCACTTTGCAACAGACTTAAGTGTAAGTTCCTGGCAAACAGCCCCCGGATTTGGGAGGTGCTCGGCAGGAACTGAGCCCCATGTGCTGCAAAAGCTGTGCCCCCTCCTCCACACCACCTACAGCAGCCCAAATGGTCGCCAGTTGTGCAGCCGTCATCCCATGAGTGGACTTCATGGCCTTCCCCTTGGCTCAGCTCGCTTTGCAAGACCACACCAAGCACGAGAAGAAGTCCGTGCGTGCTCAAGGGACAGATTTAGTATTTATTCATTTTATTATTTATTTATTAAAACATTTTTATGCTGCCCCATTCGCCGAAGCCTCGGGGCGGCTTACAACAAATAAGTTAAAACATCATAACACTTTAAAATATATACATTAAAATAAATTACAAATATACAATATAAAATAAGCCGCCCTGGCCAGAAAAATTCAATAATATTAACATTTAAAATGCTGCTTGAATAAAAAGGTCTTGGCCTGGCGCCGAAAAACAAGTAACGACGGCGCCAGGCGGACCTCTCTGGGGAGCGCATTCCATAACTTAGGCACCACCACAGAGAAAGCCCTCCTCCGAGTACCCACCCTCCTAATTTCTTTCCCGGAGGGTTCCCGGAGAAGGGCCTCTCCCACTGATCTCAGGTGGCGGGTGGGTGTATATGGACGCAAGCGCTCCTTCAGGTAACCAGGACCCAAGCCGTTTAGGGCTTTATAGGTCATCACCAACACCTTGAATTGGGCCCGGGCTTCAATGGGAAGCCAGTGAAGCTGTCGGAGGACTGGAGTCATGTGAGCATAACGTCCAGTCCCTGTCAGCAGCCTGGCAGCTCTATTTTGAACCAATTGAAGTATCCAGATTCCGCTGTGGTTCATCCAACCCATTTCTCCCACATTTGGTTTTGGAAAAGTCTGGAAGTTTGGAAGTCTTGTGAATTTGTGAATTTGGGGAAATGCTTGAAAAAAGCCAACGGAAGCGAAGTCACATCTATCCCCGCATTCAGCTCCCACGGTAGCCCCGGATGGCCTGTGGGCTACCTCCATTGCCAGAAGCCGCATGCCTACATCCTCCTGGTGCCAAGGGGCTGTCCAGGCAGAGCTCGTGCACCTGCCCAGCTTGAGGTATCCTGTGGAGAGCTCGCTTGCCGCCATGTAAACAGGGAGCTGGGCCAGATGGGCCTCCTTCATGGCTTCTCATATGCTCTCAAGGCACGAGGAGAAGCGGGACTCAGCCCTCTAGCAACGGATCTTGGCCACTGACTCACTGACTGGCTATGTGCTCCGGGAACCAGGTCTTCTGTGCCAACATGCACTATAGCAATATCCTATTTCATTTTGTATTTTCTCTGGGTCCTTTTCTCTTCAACCCAAGGCCACAGAGTAATTTTCTTAGCCGAGCTGGCATGCTGCTTCCACGCCCACTGTTGGATTCAGGATTACTGATTAGATACGGTTGGGTTCTGAATCCCATCAGCCTCAGCCTTCATGGATGGATGACAATCAGGAGAGACTAGCAACCTTGGAATGGCCAAAGTTTCAAAGTAAAAGCTACAGCTCACCTGCGAACAGGTGCACGTCAACTGAGATCCCTGACTAACGAGTTTTCTTACTGGAAACCCTCAACCAGAGATGCTAGTCAGGTACAGAATCATGATCCTTCCACTTGCAGGCCTGGTGCACAGCTCCTGCATCATGGTGCCTTTGGTGCATGCACTCCAGAATCCTTCCCAGAATCCTCTGCAACACAGAGAGACCGCACCGTGCACAGCTAAGAAATCCTTTGGCAGTTCCCCTGATGCAGAAGAAGCCACCCCATCCTTGAAAGCTCGCAAACCAACGAGCTCGGCATCACGATTTAAGTTTTGCTCATGGAACACGTGGAAATCTCCTGGGCTTGATACTCTAGCTGACCTCTCATGGCAGTAAAAATATCCCCTGGAGCTCAACGGGGTCAACGGTGGAGCCCGTCTTCTCTCCTGGCACTTGGTCTCCTTCCAAGAAGAGGGCAGTAATCATCGGAACACCAGTGGAGACAGGGGCTATCTCCCTCCGTGCACCCTTTGCCTGGACGGCTATCTTTAGACGTGTTGATAGGGGCTTTTCTCACCAGCGAGGAGAAGGTGGGAGGGTTGTTGTCGCAGAGGCTTAACGCAACCCGGCGTTGGCCTCAGCTGACATGCTCACTTGGTTCTGTTACGGAAAGTAACCGGGAGGGGAGGAATACGGGCTGGGATGCTGGAGCGAGGAAGAACGTGGATTGTCCTGACCAGCTCAGGAAAAGGAAGGCTTAACAGAATGTCCCCAGATCTTTGCTTTTATTTATTTATTTAAAGCTTTTATAAACCATCTCAGTACGAGTGTCTCGGGACGCTTTAAAACAAACAACAAGTCAAGTAGAAATTAAAGTAGCACAGCTTGCAGTATAAAGCACATTAAAACCAATTAAGATTAAAATAATGGGAGAATAACAAGTGTTTTGTCTGGCACTGAAAAGAGAGAAGTGGGGAATGTATTCCTTAACCAGGGTGCCAGAACAGAGAAGGTCCTCCTCCGGGTAGCCCCCCTCCTAAACTCTTTCAAGGAGAGCTCCCGAAGAAGGACCTCCTTCTCGGATCTCAAGGGGTGGAAAGGCATATAGGGAAGGAGGCGCTCCTTCAGGTATCCAGGCCCCAAGCTGTTTAGGGCTCTGTAGGTCATCACCAGCGCCTAAAATTGGGCACAGACGTCAATCGGCCACCAGTGTAAGCAGCAAAGGGCTTTTTCTCCCCAGATTGTGGAGTCCTGGACTCCTCGGTTTTGCCATTGAAGAACTGGCACCTTTGGAGTTCTGGGATGCAAGGAGCAGGTGTCTCCAGCTGGAGAGCAGGTGGAAACGGAGGGAGGACTTGGAGAGAGGTGGTAGGGCCAGAGGCAAGGACGAAGCCAAGCGGAAGCAGGGTCAGGGAACGTGTGGCTGGAGCAGAGGCGAGGCCGAGTTGAGAACAGGCGAGGAGAAGACGCCTGCCCAAGCTGCCAGAGAAACGATGGCGGCACCGGGGGATGGGAGGAAGCGTCCGGAGCGGGAATGCAGGGAGGCCACTGTGGGGACTTGCGTCGTGGTGGCCAAAGGAGGCAGGGCTGAGCTGCCTTCTGGATCACCTCTTGCCGCCTCCATCTGCTTCCCGTGATTCAGTGGCTCTGCTCCCTCCAGACCCGGGTCCAGTCCTGCTGTACGGATCCACCGGGCTAGCCGTGCAGTTCTGTGGATCCCAATGCTGCCCCCCTTGCTGCCGTGAGCTGAACGAGACAGGCCCTTCAGCAGTTATTGGAAGAGTCCGGATTCCACACAGAAGGCAACGTATTCACAAGCCTCGAAACACGCACACCAGGCAGAACGCTGGCCCCTCGCTCGGCCCCCCTCACCCAAAGCTCTGCTTAGGAACCCTTGGGGGCCGGTCTCTGGAAGGGGGTACGCTGTGGAAGCGGGCATGCCGACGTTCTTCTCGTTTAGCCCCTCACTGGTCCAGCTGGCAAGTGCGTTGACGGGCCCTTGTGTCCCCATCTCCTGGGGGGCCGAGTTCTCCTCCTGAGAGCCCATCCCCAGCCTGTTCTCCACTGGCTTCTTTCTCACCATCAGGAGTGGGAGGGGGCTCAGTGGTGGCCCCTGAAGTGCTTTGATCCAGAGTTGTTCAAGGATAGGCTGGACATGCACAGGGTGGGCATGTCGTGAGTGGAGCCAACTGGAGCCGGGGGTCAGACTAGATGACCCAGGAGGCCCCTTCTTACTCGCTCTGTGTCTATATTTCTATGTTGGCTTGAGCTGGCTCGCAAGGAGAATTTGGGCAGCCGGGGCCTCACTAGTCCCAACTACGCCAATATCAGAGTGAGAACTGAGCCACCGCTGGGTCAGCTCTCCACTCCCCCTCCTCCAAGGCTGAGCCATTCCCACCCGAGCCCTCCATCTCCCGTGCGCACCTGGGAATCCCATCTGAGGGCACACTCGTGACACTTGCTCTGGCCTCCCAAGCCTGCGCTTGCCTCCCACCCCTCCGCCCTTCCCTCCCCAGCCTGCCCTGCCTGCAATCGCCGCTCTCCTGCTTCCAAGCAGCCTGGATCATGCAGTGAGGGGCACCGACCGGCATCAGCGCAACTGGGCATGGGCACTCGTGACTGCCACCCACACGCCCCCCGTGCAAACAGAACTCTGCTTCCCCACATGCCCTTCGCAGGCTGCGCTCCTTTGTGCAAAGAACCGAGTGCTTTGGATACTTTGCACAAAGGAGGGGGGCCCCAGCACCCCCAGGTGTTTGTGGGATGGATCGCGGCTTAGCCTGAGGGCGGGAAGCGTACCTGGCAAGTGTGAGGGCGCGGGATGCTGGGCACATCTCTCGGCCGAATGCCTGCTTGCACGGAAGCAGCGATGCCTGTTTGTTAACTCCCGTGGTTGCTAATAGGCATCAGCAGATGGATTAACTGGCGTGTATTAGTGATGTCCCAAGATCACCGCAGACGGGGACTGCAGCCAGGAAATTAAAAGACGCTTGCTCCTGGGGAGGAAAGCTGTGGCAAATCTAGGCAGCATACTAAGAAGCAGAGACATCACCCTGAATGAAATTCTGTGAAAGCAGCAATGGATGCTGGAAAAAAAGATGCATGATAACCCACCAAACAAGCCAAATGAATTTAGCGCGACCCATGCATGCCTGTAGGGCTGCTCTGGGCACCAGAACATGTGTTCCTTCAGCTTTTTAGGACTCAGACTAGGGCTATTTAGGGTTTAGAGCTTTGTGAGTTCCAGCACTTTGATTAGGGCCTTCTCAAAGTGGCAGAGATGCTTCCTAGAGACAAGATACACCCTCCCATTTGAGATTTAGCTTCCTCCTGGGGATGTGGCCTGCAGCTTGGAGGAGCAAATGGCCCCCAGGAGCCTTGTCTTGATTCACAAGCGTGTGCATGCACCAACGGAACAATTGCGTAGAGGTACGAAAGGCCGTCAGTTTCCTGGCCACGTCTGTCTTGGTGTGTACCAACCTTCTCTCTTCTTTAACTGGCCCTGCATGTACAACACGGCAGAGAGAAACATAGAAACAGAGCGAGTCAGAAGGGGCCTCCCAGGCCATCTAGTCTGACCCCCGGCTCCGCTCACGACATGCCCACCATGTGGACGTCCAGCCTATCCTTGAACACCCGCACCGATGGGGCCTCAACCACCTCTCGTGGAAGCCCATTCCACCCCCTCGGAGTCCTGACTGTCAGGAAGTGCTGGAGCTGGAAGCAGAACCCACCCTGGGAGTGCACAAAACTTTGGGGCATTTGGGATGGTGGGCAGGTCATGGGTCTCTTGAATCTTAGCCCAGTGGAGTTGAACCTTGGCCCCACTTTGGCCAAGCGGGGCTCCTCTTTCTCCTGGTCTGACCCCTCTTCACCCAAATGCCAACGGTTTGGCTTTTTCCTGACTTCTCATGCCCAGCTCTAAAAAGCTGAAATACCACCGAGTTTATGCTGCTGGTTTTGATATTTTAGCCCCATCTCGATTGTTCTCAGCTTTTGGCTATTCCCAGCACTGGAATATTACCTGTGGGAGCTTCTGGAAAATGGAATTTGTCCCTTGGAAGAAAGAGGTTTCCTTCGGCCCAGGAATGGCTTGCCTTGCCAAAGCACCAGGTTCTACCTGTAGCAGCATTTGCTTAAAGGTTCACGTGGCAGGTGAGGGAAAAGACATCTGTCTAGAGGGGGAATTTGGGGAATGGTGCAGATAATATGAGGTAGGTTCCCAGTTTCCTAATGGGAATTAAAAGCCAGCTTTCAGCCCAGGAACTGGTACTTCCAAAGTTTGGACTGGTGCCAGCTGTGGGCAAGCATTAACTTTCTCCCAGCCATGAGGAACCATCCTCTGGGATGCGCTGAATCCCCCTATTGCACGGGTGGACGCTCTGCTAGGCCTTCGTAACAATACGAAGAGTATTGGGACAGGGAAAAGCAGATGAAAACACTCCAAGGCGTACTCCCAGAGACAGCATGAATAAGGGAATGTTTTGCAAAGTTTTTCCACTAGAAGAGAGCTGTGTTTGGCCTGGAATTCATGTCCAAAGAAGTATTCCCATAAATTAAACTCGTGTTTTGTTTTTGCTAACTTCAGTCCATCTCACCACAAGGTCTCGGTGCCATGCCATTTCTAGACCACGTTGGGACTGTCAGCCATAAATCTCAGGAGTGTGGAAGCACTGGAAGTTGAGAGTTATGATCTGGACCAGAGGTGTAAATTGCTCCGTGTTAACGCCAGCCCTTTCCCCCTCTTTTTTTCTTTTGGTCCTTCTCTTTCGCTCTTTTATATGATCAAGAATTAACAAGATGTAATTAAGCCCGCATTTCACTTCCAGCCAGCCTCCTTTTGCCGAAGAACGCAACACACGTCACACCCACGTTGGATGCTGGCGATGGAATATTTCTTCCCTTCCTTAGGAGGTCTACCCACAAACCGGCCCCTTCCCTCTCCCATCCTTGTTCCGGAACAGTAACGGTGGTCTCGGGAGATGCCTCATTACCTCCCAGAGAATTTCACATACGTTACGACAACATGTCACTGGGGGGAAGCTTGGTTAATTGCTCCTGCAGCTTTGAGACATGGAAGAAACATAATCTGGAAGGACACCAGGAGTTAATACGAAACGATGGATAGCTGCCACACAGCAGAGCTATGAATTCAGCAACTCAGGATTGTTAACTTGCTGTTGTGTCAAACTCCATCTGCCAGGTGCAGCTCTGCAGGGCTGGTTTGTACAACCAGGACGGTGCGTTGTGCCCTCTGATGTCTCTTGCGCATCACCGTCTGCCCAGACAGAGTCGTCTGCTTCCGAAGAGGGAGCGTGGGCCACACCGAGACAAAGCGGTGCGCGGTAGAAACCCTGCCGTGGCTTGTCGTGATGTCTGAGTTCAGCCATGATGAGCCTAGAAACAAGAAGGTCCTTCGACGGAGGAGAACTGGGGCTTCCCTTCGTTTGGCAGCGGTTTCTTGAACGACCCAGTTTGGTTCAGGGATGACAATTTGGATCTCTCTCACTTTGAAGAATTTTCAGAGAAAAAACCCTACCGTTGGTTTGTATTCATGTATACATGTCTAATTCCTGCAAATTATAATTTGTCTAGCAAACTGAATTTGTCAGTTGATCCATACATGTTTATCCATACATGAATGGAATGAGCCATATAGAAATTAACTAATGAAGGGATTTTTTTTTTTTTTAATGTGATCCCCAGGGCTTTTGTTAACTGTTGCCACACGTTGGGATATTCCAGACTCTAGTTCTCAGAATTTTTAAGCCCCAGGTCATGCTGGCAAGGCAGAGGGGACTGAAGTCCACCCACTTTGGGAGGGATCTGACTCGATTGGTCCCCCATCTTTGGACTTCTATGCAGGCCTGCATCCAAGCACAGCTATTTTGATACACTACTTATATTATAATTATTATAACATTTCTATGCCGCCCCTTGCCGAAGCCTCGGGGCGGCTTACAACACAATAAAATACATTGAAATACAATTGAACATAATAAATTACCATTAAATACAAAAATACAAAAAATACACTGAGTTACAAATATAATAATATAAAATTAAAATTATCAGTATAAAATAAGTAAATAAATAATATAGGAGGAGAAAAGAGAAGGAAGAAGAAGTTGCCTTGGCCAGATCATATATTTTAACAATTAAAATGATGTTTAAATAAAAAGGTCTTTACCTGGTGCCGAAAAAACCAGTAACGACGGTGCCAGGCGGACCTCTCTGGGGAGTGAATTCCATAGGCTGGGCGCCACCGCAGAGAAAGCCCTCCTCCGAGTACTTACTCTCCTAATTTCTTTCATGGAGGGTTCCCGGAGAAGGGACTCTCCCGCAGATCTCAAGGGGCGGTCGGGCCTAATTGATGGACTGACTGATCTATCAATTAAATTGGAAGACATTTGCATCTGGGGAGCAATATTTCTGGAACAGGAAGCATGTTCTCACCCATGTTTTTCTAGGTAAAGACACTAATTTTAGCAGACTTAACCTCAGAAGGTCCTATTAGTTCCTTCTATGTCACTTTTATTATTGCAACGCTATCTGTCGTCTGCACTTTTTATAAGTAGCTGCATCACAAATCTCAGTTGAATAAGGCAGATATCCTGTGCAAACTTACCGAGGAATGGCCACTGCATTCTGTGAAGTTAACTTCTGAAAAGAAGGATTACGCTGCAAAGCTGTTTTCCCTGCAACTTTGCAGTCCAATTTCGGCAAGAGTTTTCTCAGCACGAAGGATCCAGGGAGGAGCTTTGACTCATGCAGAGAACATGTCTGAAGAAAGACGGCAGCTATTCTGCTAGAAAAGCTCAGACTTCTCCTAGCCTACCATGTGGTTTGTTCCCTGGAAACTTGCGCATTTGACAGTGTGCATAAATTTGATATATATGCGTGAAAAATCGCATCTTTGAAAAGGGCTTTTTCACAGAAAAGTGTGCAGTCTTCCAATGTAATGCATGTGTGTGCCTGACATTTCTAAACATTCTTCCGGAAAACAATCTCCTGTTCCTGCTTGCTTTTGGAGCTGAAAACACAGCATGGCTGACTGATCCGTGAGCATAAATGAAATTTTCATAGTTCAGGATTGGGCCTACTTCTTGTGATCCTTGGGAAGGGAGTTGTAGTAGAGGAGCAAGAAACCAGAAATAAGGGAGTTATTTCCCAGCTTCCGCTTCCCATTTTAAAACAAGATTAAACCATACTGTTTTCTCTGTGTATAGAGAAAGTTCTACCATTTTGAGGCCATGGCTGGGTGGGAAAAGTGTTGGGTTGGGTTCTGGGAGATCCGGGTTCTAGTCCCAACCAAGGCACAAAGCTACTGGGTGACTTCGGGCCAGTCACAGACGATCACCCGAGCCTACCTTACAAGGTTGTTGTGAGAAGGATGATGCAAGCTGTCTCTTCACAACGCCCAGGTTCTACTTTGCAGATTGCGCAAATCTGCGCAAATCCCAGAGCACAATTTTGCACAAAGCTGAAATCGAGCATCCGAAAATCCCGGTGGGGAGGGGGCGTGGGCACGGTCAGGATGCTGCTGCAGTGCTTTTCATGTGAAATGCTGCAACGGGAGCTTCACAGAGGACAAGAAATCGAAAAGAGCTTGAGAGGTGCAGTTCTGCTGATATTTTGAGCAACTTCATGGCAGCCCGAGCACAGCACCACCCCAGCCCCGCTCGTTCGTGTCTGGTCAGAACTGCGTTGCAAGTCCGCTCAGAGCAAATGCAAATTTGGCCAGCTTTCCTGGTCTGCACATCCTCTGGGAATTCCAAATTCAGGATTCCTGGTGAATTGCTGGGCCGAAACGGATATCAAATGCCAAATGGCTCCTTTGTTCGTCCGTTCGTTTGTTCGTTCGTTCTTTCTTTTCTCTCCTGTGAACTATCCATTCCCCTTAAAGACACACCCGTTAATCGCCTTTTCTTTCCACCAACACCCCATTATTCAAGAAACCGCATTCGACCCGCCATGTCGAGAGTCAGTGGAAAGTCTTACCAAGGTGGCCACACACAGACTGTGACTATTCATTCAACAACACTCCGTGTTTATTCTATTTGTTAGCGTGGGATATGCCAGGTTGGAGCACACCCCAAGCAGAATAATCATAATATTAATAGGGATTCTGCATTACGAGGACTTCATCCAGAACTTCATTTAAAGGCAGAGAGAGAGAGAGAGAGAGAGAGAAAAGCATGCAGCTGGACACAAATTAGGGGTGAGAAAGGATATCATGGCAAAAGACCGCTCTTTGTGGATGGGTTGAATTTGGCAGCGCTCAAGGGAACCTCTAAAGAAACTACTGTTGTTCGAAGATCCTGAAGGAAGATCTTTCTAGGGGGTGATGGAAAGTTGGCAGGGATGTGCTCTGTAAAACTGGACGGCAGGTGTCAGCAAAGCGGGCAAGGCCCCAAATCTTGTAACTGCCAAGAGTTGGCCAAGGAAGTGGTGGGCAGGACAAACATTCTGGTAAGACATTCCTCAGCAAACGGCGATGGCGGCTGGAGCTGGCAGAGCCAACATGGACTGCACAAGGCTGAATTAGCTACTCTCCCACCATGTCTCCTTGGTTCACGAGAAAAGTCCATTGTCCAATAAGGTACGGAATTTCTACACATCACCAAGTTTCAACTTGTAGTCTGGTTCAAAGCGATGGGTGAGAAATTCTTTTCTGTTTGGTTTTGATCAGACGTTTCCCAGCTCACCTCTTCCAAGCTGAACACAGACTTGCGCACATCCTGTGGCCCAAGTACGCACGTTTCTGAGCTCACAATGTGATTCGTGGACACAAAGCATTGTGTTTGACTGCACGCACGCACTTGACAAATGCATAGGAAAACGAGGAGTTTTGAAAAATATGCACAAAGATACTTCAGTCAGTGGATGATTGTGTATCTCTCAAAGGTGTGCACAACTGATGTGTTTGGTTGGGAAACTGTTGGAAAATAGATTTTCATGCAAAAAGGAAAAAAACAACGCTCACCACATGTTGCTTCGGAAGGAGATTCAAGGTAGAATTTGGAGAACTTCTAGAAGTTTGCATTTTGTTTGTTTGCACATGCCTATTCAAAAGAGCAAAACTAGACCAATTTGCATTAAGGGCTCAGCTAATTTCTCTCCCTTTCTACCCTGAACCAGCCAACACCAAGTCTGATTACTCTGCTTTCCAGCATCTCCTCTGCTGATATCTTATTTATTATTAATGCATCATATTCAGTTAGGTATTATTTGCAGAGCAGCATCATTTTCTCCTGGAATATCTTTTTTTGTTGTTCATTATTGATGTAACAGTAGCATTTCTCCCAAAGGTGAGATAACCAAGCAGGTAGGGTTGGGGCACAGAGGATGCCAAAGGTTGACTGTCAGGATCGACTGACGGGGTAATTCAGTGGATGGCTACAAAAGCCCTGCTCAAGCCAGAAAAGATTGCAGCTCAGTATATCTCACTGTCACATTTCTAGTATGCGCCTATATGTATAACTCCTTCCTGCAGACCGCAAACAGGCACTTCAGGGTCAGCCGTGTATATTTGTGTATATGTGCATTTTATGAAAGGGACATGAGAAACTAGGGATATGCAAATATGGCCATTTTCAATTGTCTGATTCACATCTTGTAAATTTTAAGCTCAGCTCAGCCTGGACTCTGTAAAATTCCTCAAATCATACATTACGCTGCATTTAAACTTGGAGAATTCTTCCCTTGTAAAATAAATTTTGTATTTTAAATGCATTTCAATGCACAACTCTCCCATAACACCCATTTTGTCTCATATAAACATTTGCCCAAGTAAATTTCCTGATGTACTGAATTTTGAACATTATTTTCATGGATACGTGCTTTTTAAATGTATTTTAATTCAAGAATACCATTCTTAGTGTGAATTCCTAGGGAACTGTGTTTTGGTTTACATATTGGTTCCAAAGTGAGAAATTAGATAAAATGGTGTTACAAAAAATGGAACCCCCCCCCCCCAAATCCTTATCCAAAGCATACAGTCCTCCAGTCTGAACTGGTAAAGTGGTATAGCCCTGAAGCTGCTTGATCAGGCCATGCCAGGATTTTTCTGAGAAGGAAATTTAGAAAGGAGTGGGATTCAGCATAATAGAAAGATAAGGATGATGATTGGATGTGCAGACCAGAGACAGAAAAGAAATTCTTTCTACTCACACTTGAATGCAAATTTAACTAATTTCATATTTTCAAAGTAATATGTGAACCAGAACTGTTATCCTTTGAAGTTCACACATTCCTGAACCTTGAAAAGTTCTCCATTTAGAAAGAATGTGCATTTAACAAAATGTGCACACAGATATGCATAAAGTCATGAAAATAACATGCAAAATTGTATTAGGCTGAGAAAACCCATAGCAAGAAGCAGCCTGTAATAGCAAGAATTATGTACAAAAGTCATGTAATTGCACATTTTGAGATGAGCCAGCCTTAAGACTGGAAAAATACTCACATTTCAGGTCAGCCTAAACTTGCGAGTGGAGCAATGAGATACTGAAATTGATTGGTCTTCCAGTCTCTTGCACAAACCCCACCCTGCAAATGGAACGGGAAGAAATGGCACTGTTAGTAGTTTTCTGAACTTTTGTCTAAAAAAGGATGAACAAGAGGGAGTGTCGCATTGGCTGCAGAGCTGAAATCAAAGCAGTTCTTGGTTAAATTAGGAGTGCTTTGGTCACCTGCAATATTAAAGAGTGGTGGGTGTCAGGTGTCTTGGAAAAGAAGGAACTTGGACATGGTGAGAACCACCCTGTAGCAAAGGACAAGAAAGGTCATTTCTCTTGGAGGGACAAACCAAGCCACACGAAGCAAATGCTGAATGGGAAGAAACACCAGCTAGCTTAAATGGTGGTCAGCACAGTTGAAGAGAGATGCAGACGGGGTGAAAAGGGTTCAGAGGAGGACCGCAAGGATGGTCTAGGAACCGGAAACGAAGCCCCGTGAGGATGGACTGAAAGAGCTGGGCATGTTCAACTTTGAGATGAGTGAGGGGAGATCGGAGAGCACTCTAAAGTACCTGAAAGGCTGTCACAAAGAGGGAGGCCAGGATCTCTTCTTGCTCATCCCAGAGTGCAGGATACGGAATAGTGGGCTCGAGTCGCAGGGAGACAGGTTCCAGCTGGACATCAAGAAGAATGTCCTGACTGTCGGAGCAGCAGGGCAGTGGAGCCCCAGGACCTGGGGAGGTGGGGGGCTCTCCCACCCTGGAGGCCTTCAAGACACGACCAGCCAGCCATCTGAGAGGGATGGTTTGACTCTGTATCCTGCCCTGAGCAGGGGGATGGACCTGATTCTGTGGTTTTAATATACTATGAAAACAAACGAAAATGCAGACATAGCATTATATATTCTGGAAGATAAGCGTCACTCATGTCTCCTGGCCTCATTCTTTCAGGGGAGCACTGACTCCACGAAGCCACACTGAAAGTGTCCCTGGACTCCCAAGACGCCTTTGGCTATTTTTGCGCACAGAATGTGTGCCTTTCCAGTTATCCCTGCCCCGCGGCTCCCTTGCTTCCTCAGCATTGCAGGGCTGATACGACTTGCAAAATTGCCATCCCTGAGTTAGATGGGGGGCGGGGGGACCAGCAAGTGGACCCTCTCCGTGCCTGGATGCTGAAGGCCTTCCTCGCTAGGCAGAATACCCAGGCATCTTCGCGAGCCTATCGCAGCTGGTACACTTGCTGGAAGAGGCTGCCCAGCCGATGGTTTTTTCCCGTTGTGCAAAACGCTCAGTTATTCTTCTGTTGGTCATCCTTTCTTACAGTGGCTGACGCTCCGACGGAATTTTCTGGACCGCTTTAAATGCCATCTGGCAAAAAGGTGAGCGCATGAATCTGTTCACTGAAAATAAATAAAAATGTTATTGGCAAGGGTGAAGGTGTGCGGCTTTTGTAGCATTGCTCAGGGAAGGCCAGACGGGATCACCAGCAAATGTTACCCAAACCGATCTTTAATGGGAAGTGGAGGGTTTTGCTCAGGGAAAACCATCCTCTTGGAACAGGCATTAAAATGAGTGAATGAGCTTTTGATTAAATTAGTCCTTGAATTATAGGAGTGCTTTCCTCAATCTCATGCTTTCACAACGTTTGGAAGTACAACTCCCATCAACCCAGGCTAGCATGGCTAATAGCCAAGAATGATGAGAGTTGTATTCCAAAGGATCTGGAAGACATCCTGTTGGGGAACGCTGGTGTAGGATATCTCGAAGTAGCCAACAAGTCTGGGCTAAAGTAACACGTCAAGATAAATAGATTTGGAGGTCCATGGTCCAGTCAAAACATTTAAGAAACACGAAGGGAAGTCAAAAACAATTTTGGGAGTGCTGGCAACATTGTCCAGGAAGATTTTGCTGAATTGTTGAGTTGATTTAGGAATACTGGCGAAATCCACAACAGGATCAAATGTATTCTCATATGTTTCTCACCCACAGAATCTTCAGAAGACTAGCTTTTCTTGAGTCATATGGATACTAATGACTTATACACTGGGAATCTTTTTCTTTTTACTTTCCATATCTTATATAAATTTAGTTGTAGGAAAAAATGAACTATAAACACATCATGACAGAAAATGTGTACTTGCCCGTAGGCTAAAGTGTGAAAATACATGTTTTAGGAGGAGTTGTGAATTTGGAAGTGCAGCTCTGCCTGCGTGTAATTTGCACAACTGTATACAAACAAATTTATTCAAAATCCAATTCCATCAATAAGAATGAGGGAACAGAAAAAGACACTGGAGTGTGCTGAAATGGACAGACTGACTTTGCCTCTGAAGGAGAAAGAGGATACAGACTTCGATCAAACTTGGAACTCTTTTTATCATTGGCTAGAGAAATGGGACGATGTGTAGATTTGAATATATTTAAGGATTGCTATAAAAAAAAAAAAATGGGGGGCTGACCCAGCAGGTCTGATGGTTCTGATGGTTGATGCTTTTTTTAGTTTCTTTTTTTTTAGTTTGTAGAAAATAATAATAAAATTTACTCAAAAAAGAAAAAAAGAAAAAAAAAAGAATGATGGAACAAAAGGAACCTGAAACACTACAAAATGCAGAAAGAATGGGATTTACAACATCGGTACATCCTTAGGTTGATTATCCCAATGAAGGCCAGGCCCAAGGCTTCCAGTGTTTTACATGCTCTACCTTGGACAGTGCCTAGAACACTGCAAGTAGACAAGAGTGAAGCTGGGCCACTGGTACCCCTTCCCAGTTTCCACTGGTACCCCTCCCCTTCCCAGTGGAAACTGGGAAGCAAGGCTTGGCCAAAGGTTCTCCAATAAAAATTTTTAGCCGGGAGAGGGCTGCTGGGTGAATGCGGGAGCCCAACTGCCTGGCAACTTTTGCATTTTCAAGGATGGATTTGGGGTTTTCAGGGTTTTCAGAAGCATGGAGCAAAACCCACAAATCCTTCTTCCGCTTTGTCCTAGCCAGGGCACTGTTCTTCAGTGCCGTCAACGTGTCCCCAGCTCATGGCAACCCTACGAATGAGCTGTTGTTGTTATTATGTACTGTCAAGTCAACTCTGACCTTGGTGACCCCATGAAGGAGACCTCCAAAACGCTCTGTCCAGGACAGCCCTGCTCAGCTCTCGCAAACCCAAGGCTGGGGCTTCCTTGGTGGAGTCCACCCATCTCCTGTTTGGACTGCCTCCTCCTCTTCTGCCTTTAACTTCCCCTGGCGTGATGTCTTCTCGGGGAAGTCTTGCCTTCTCTTGATGTCTCCAAGGAACGGCAGCCTCAGTTTTGTCGTTCTTATTTCTAGGGAAAGCTCTGGCTCCAGGACACACCTGCTCATCTTTCAATTGGCCCTGGGGCATTTGCCAAGCTCTTCTCCAGCACCATTTTGGAATGGTCCATTTTCTTCCTGTCCACTTCCTTCACAGTCCAGCTTTTACACCCATCCATAGGGATGGGGAATGCAAGAGTGCGGATGATCTTGGCTCTGGTCTTACACTTGAAGATCTCATCCAGTTCCTTCAAAGCTCAGACGTCTTCAAATTTCTTGGCCACAGTCTCCCTTTGAGTGGATGTATGGAGTCTGTTAAGGGACTGCAGGTGGCGCAGTGGTTTAAACCGCTGTGCTGCTGGGCTGGTAGATCGAAAGGTCGCCGGTTCGAATCTGCACAGCGGGGTGAGCTCCCGTTGCTCCATCCCAGCTCCTGCCAACCTTGCAGTTCGAAAGCATGCAAACGCAAGTAGGTAAAAAGGTACCACTTCGGTGGGCGGGTAACAGTGACCCATGCACCTCGGTGTTTAGCCATGCCGGCCACATGAGCACGGAGACCGTCTGCAGACAAACACTGGCTCCCTCGGCTGGGAAACGGAGATGAGCACTGCCCCCTAGAGTCAGGCATGACTGGACTTAATGCCAAGGGGAAACCCTTACCTTTATGGAGTATGTAAAGTCTGGTATGTGAAGTCTAGAGCCACTGTCCCTCCCCGATTCCTCCAAATTAGTCTATGCCACAATTTAACCTTGTTCCACAAAGCATTCTGGGGAAAAAGGTGATTGCCAGCCATCAGGATGACCAGTAAGTTCCACGCTCAGCCATAATAACCTTGTCCTCCCCTCCAGACTCACCCCCATTCTTCCCATATACACTTCCTCCGCCTGCAACACCACTGAAAGCCACAAGCAACACAACCATGCTCCCTCACGGACCACGGGCCTGCAGACCTGCTCTGCTGCCGCCTTGGCCCTCAGATCCAAACGTTCTCGGGGCGCTGCAGGGCTCCAAACTGCTCAGCCCTCCCCAGGAAGTCCACCGGTTGCTGCTCATCTAGTGCAAGTGTAAAAGCTTTGAATTAGGGGTTGGATCCAGGATCCAGGAAGGATCTGCTTCCAGGAGCAGAAGGGACGCTGCAAGAAGATGCGTACCAACAGTATATAGTCCCTCCACCGAAGTGTCGTGGATCCTCATTCCCTCCCCCTTCAGTGGGGTCTTCCCAGACCATGTGTAGCATTTTCAGTCAGGTGGAGGGGCTGTTGCAGAAAGAGGGCAACGGCAAGTGACTTCTAGCCACGTAGCTGATCAAGCAGAGATCGAGGTTGACCCTGCCTGGGAGCTCCTCCCCCTGCAGGTGGCACGGAGAGTGCGATTGTGTCAAGGCTCGCTCCCCCTGGACCCCCCTATGAAGAGCTCAGAGCCACCTGGACCCCCCTACGCAGAGCTCAGAGCCTCCAGCACACCCCCCCCCCCGGGCATTCCTGAGGCTGTGCACCATGCAAC
This sequence comes from Varanus komodoensis, assembly GCF_004798865.1. Lineage (NCBI taxonomy): Eukaryota > Metazoa > Chordata > Lepidosauria > Squamata > Varanidae > Varanus > Varanus komodoensis. Next base: position 6,402,784 of record NW_025335440.1, read on the forward strand.
ACCAGAGCATGCCTTTCTCACCCAGCGCTGTTGTCTGCTGAGCTCCGTTTGCGCTGGCTTGGAGGACCAAGGATACGATTTCAAGCATATCCTTTCCACGCCTGGGGCTGAAGCGCTCTCCTGGCAGGGCAGGGCTGCCTCTTGCCAGCGCTGGTGCCAAAACTGTTTTTCCACTGGCCGCCCTGCCAAGCTCTCCTATGCTCCATGTCAGTGCAGGACAGACTTTCCCCTTCAGAGCCCCATCGATCAATCAATTCCCCCAGCTACTAGTAGGCCATTAGCAGGCTTGCCAGACAGCTTGCAGAACGGTCCAGAAACTTCTGGGCCCAGTAGCCTTTGGCCCACAGGCCCCTTGGCAGGAAACCCGAGGCCAAACACAGCGTGTCCAGATCAAACTTGGACAGCTGGTGAGGCCACTCACGCGTGGTCCAGAAGGTCATGTCCTTGGCCGGAGGGAAGGATGCATACAGATCTGTGGGAGACCCAAGGGACGCTGGTCTGGCTGGAGTTCCCGGTTTCTGCTTGCACCTCTTTTGGAGAGCTGCGTTTACTTCGGAAAGGTTGTTTGGACAAGCCGGAGAGAACTGCGAGAGAAGCAGGTCAGAAGGATGCTGCCAGGGCTAGAAGGTTGTAATCTAGAAGATGGAAAGTGGACAAGTGCGGAAGGGTAGGCCGCACCTTCCTCTTTTGCTAGAGGCTGTTAATTTGGAAAACCCCGCAGCATTCGCATATTCTAATCTATACCTAGCTGCTGCCAGTGCAACCAAATGTTTAGCAGAAGTATGGTATCGCTAGAAGCAAAGTAGGATTGAATTGCCCCTTCCTTTCTTTCCAGCATCATCTGCCACATACTGGCAAGAGAGGTGCCAGTCCTTTCCCAAGCTGTTACTAGTACTACTAAAGTGCCACTAGTAGTAAACTGCTAATAAAGTACCCTCGTTTCCCCTACTTTGGTGGACTGTCCTTGGAAAAGGAGTACAACATTTCCACATCCTACATAGAGAGAACATAGCAGTGCTAAATACCTACAGCAAAAAAATTTCTCAGTACTAATTGTTATCAACTAGTAAATAAACAACTAGAAGTAAGACGTACTCCATTAGAAGTAAACAATTCATAAACTACTTCCTTTTCCTCACATTGGAAGGAGAAGTAAAAAAACCTCTACTTCCAGGTTCTGTACAACTGCTACCAGATATCACTACAAAATATACTGGGTTTCAACACATTTACTAGTCTGCTTGGTAGCAGTAAGGCATCACTAGGAGTAAACCACTTGTAAATTACTACTAGTAGTAAATTGCTACCTGGAGAAAGGATTAGCAAATGGGGAGCATGGTTTCCTCAGCTGGCTGGTGACAATTCTGCGACTGCATCGCCATAAGATCATACCCGGAGGGTGGCTCGTCTGCCAACAGACCCTCTTCAGAAGAATCGACAATTCTATTTTTGAGGAAACATCAGCTTTCTTGCTGGAAGAGTGTCCACGCTGGGACCAGCGCCACGGGTATGGAATGATTCAGTTTGGCTAGCACCTTTGCAGCCGTGGCAAGCACCCAGAACATCGGGCAGCGAGCTGAAGATGCAAACCCTCATGAGCGAAGCCAAAAACCTTCTCGGGGAAGTCAAACAGAAAGGCTGAGTGTCTTGCACTTGCACGGAGGCCGGGCTGTGTGTTCAAGAGATTTCTAGGTGGGAACTCATGTCCAAAGGAAAGAGGTCAAGCTTTCCACCTTCCAGGCATGGAAATGTATAGTTCACCAGACAAGGGCTGAATGTCAGGTTGTCAACAGGGAAACATGACATGTTCTTCAGCTGGAATGACTGGGAATCTCCATGAACCGAGCACTTCTCGTTCCTATAGCTTCTTCCTTCAGAGGGAAAAACACTGACTGCCCTCCAATATACACATTTTAGATGGACGTTTCCCTGGGAAATTATTTTATTTAGGGGTGGTGAGCTTTGAACGTGGCTACAGAGCAAGCTGCTCTCCGGAACCAAGTATGAGCACCTCTTGCAGAACCAGGACCTGGGCGACGAGTGAAGAGGGGGTCAAGTCAAGGGCAGAACGGAGTCCAGGGAAGTGGTCAGGCCAAACTGGAACCGGGAACGCCAAAGCAGGCACGTCAAACGGAGACCAAGCTCGGGGGGGGGGGAAATTAGGGTAGGTCGCAGACTCCGTGGAAAGGTCCACAGAGAGAGGGAGGCAGGGAACGTGGAAGGGCCCAGCGGAAACAGGTTCAGGACTAAAGAGGCGGCTCTACTTCCTTTTTTTTGGAAGGACTGCAGGGAGGTGGAGGCCAAAGGCACGCAGGGAAATCTAGGCTGTTCCAGGTCATTTCGGGCCAGCAGAACTGAGACTTGCCCACATGGGTGTGACTTTCAATTAATTACTCCGTTTATGTCTTTTCAAGCCATTTAATCTTTTCATCAATGACATGGAAGAAGGGGTGAACAGTCTGCTGATCAAATTTGCAGATGGCACTAAAACTGGACCCGTGGCCACAACTGAGGAGCAGGTACTCCAGATCCAAAAGGATCTGGGCAGACTATGGAAGTGGGCAGGAGACAACAGGATGGCGTTCAGTGTGGGAAGTACAAGGTCTTGCCCTTGGGGCACAGGAATGGGTGTCATAAGTACAGGTTGGGGGACAAGTGGCTGGAGAGCAGCACTTGTGAAGGGGACCTCGGGAGGTGGTTGAGGCCCCATCGGTGTGGGTGTTCAAGGATAGGCTGGATGTCCACATGGTGGGCATGTCGTGAGCAGAGCTGGCTGGAGCCGGGGGTCAGACTAGATGGCCCGGGAGACCCCTTCTGACTCACTCTGTTTCTGTGTTCTATGTTTCTCTGTTTCAGGATCTCCACCAATCTCCAGGAAGGCAAACTGAAAATCAGAGCAACACATTCGATATCCCCTTCCCATCCCGATCAATCAACGAGGAAGGCTGCATCATGAGTACAGGGAAAAAGCCTTGGCGATTATAGGCGGCCTAGAAATCCATGTAAATAAATTTTAGAAAGTGCTGTTGGCGACTGGATCTTGACTAATGATTTCTGGATCCACAGAACTGCTGGTAATATGACAGATTTATTACGCAGGCTTATTAACGACTCTCCAGCGAGTCTCCGCAGCAAGATTTCCCCTGGTGCAAAGGAAGAGGAGGAGGGAAGCAAAATTCCTATGGGAGCGGTGCAGGATTTGGCATGGAAATGAAACCGGGAAGCAGGATTGCCGCATTCAAGACAAGCACCTTGTGGTTCGTATTCGCCTTCAGCACTTCCGAGCCCTGGGACCCACGGCCAAGCTCAGCCTGCAGCTTGAGGTCCGCCTGACTTTGCCCCAGCTTTCTCCTTCGGCTTGAGGTCTCCTTCTCCTCTGCCTGATTCTTCTCCTCATTCCTTCATCTCGTTTCTCCACATTTCTCTTTCTCCTTCACTTGGAAACAGAAACCCAGTAACAGAAAGAAGTACCGGTGGCAGTGTGAGGAGGCCAATCACATGCACAAGGGAAGTCTTCAAAGAAACGAGGATGGGCCAAGACTACCTCACAGGGTTGTTGTGAAGATAAGGTGGGGGGGAGACCCACCGCCTGATGTTCCTCGCTGATTCGGGCAGGTAGCATAGCTTTCTTCCAAATATGTGGCCCGCAAGTCCCTTCATTCTCAGCCAGAATGGCCAATGATGGGAGTTGTAGTCCTAGACTTCTGGAAGCCTGAGATGCACAGATCTGCCTGAGCGATCGCTTCTGGGTTGCCAACTGCCTTCCCCATAGATGGTGCCTACGCTTCGCAGGACCAAGGCAGGTGCAGCGGTCGGAGGGCCAGGCCGGGCCGGGAGAGACGGCAGTGCAAATCCCACCGCGTTACAAAGCTCACCAGATGATGGAGCAGCCATCCAGGCCTACCTCGCAGGGTTGTGGTGAGGATAAAGCAGGGGAGGGAGAACCGCGTCGGCTGCCTGGAGCTCCAGGAAGGAAAGACGAGCTTTGATTGCAATAAATAGCAAACAGTGTCTGGAACCAAATAGAAGGATCTTTTTCTCCCCGCGCCCCTGCGCCTTTTGTATCATTCTGCCCAGGACGTTGTTTTTCAGTCCTTTCCGGGAACAAGTCCTTGTTAATGACTTGTGTGAATGAAAAAGCAAAACTTAGACGGGGGTGGGGGAATAAAGTGTTCAGGGGAACCAGTGTGGTGTGGTGGTTAAGAGCCTGGGACTGGGACTCAGGCGATCCGGGTTCGAGTCCCCACTCGGCCATGGAGCCAACTGGGTGACTTTGGGCCAGTCACAGACTCTCAGCCCAGCCTACCTCACAGGGTTGTTGTTGTGGGGATAAGATGGAGGAGGAGAAGGATGTAAGCTGCCTTGAGCCCTTTGAGGAAAAAGGCAGGATATAAATCGAAAAATAAATAAATAAATAAAACCATGTGCTCCCCAGAGTTCTTGCATGGTGTCCTGCCATGATGCCCTACCTCTCACCCAAAAAATAGATGAATAGCATAGCACAGAGTAGTAGAATAATAGAATCATAGAAAATGTAAAATAAAAATAAAAACTAGAATAGAATAGAAAATGTAAAATAAAATAAAATAGAAAATAAAATAAAAATTAGAATAGAAAATAGAAAATAATAGAAAATAGAATAGAATGAGCACATTTTCCGTGCAGTGAGATAGGCCTCGGTTGGAACTGAAAACCGTGGGCCAAAAGGGTGGAGGCTCAGGCCCGCTTCTGCCCTCCTCGGCCCGCTTGGCCCCCTGCCACGCCTCCCACGGCGCCCGCAGGGGAGCTCCGGCTCCGGTCCCTCGGCTGCCCGTGTTCGCACTGCCCACAACGGTCGCTTGCTCCCGACCCCGATGCTGCCCAGTCAATGCTCTCATGCGCCAATCCGAGATGCTGCCACAGCCAAGCTGGACACGGGGAGGCCCCCCTTCGGGGAGGGGTGCGCCTGGCCAGCACCGGGCCGAGAGCTCGTTCCGCACCTGTTTGGCAGGCTCACCTGCCCGGATGGAGGCCGCCAGCCCTCTGGCCCAGCGAAGGGGGGCCACCTGCTCCAAGACCCCCGGCAGCACCACCTCGCCCTCCCCCGGGTGCATCTTCATTCTGCCCAGCGGCCGGTGCTCAGCTCTGGCCCCCAGGGGCCAGTCCACAATCAGCAGCCCTCCCCGGCTGTTTGGGAAGCGAAAGCAGAGCGCCCTGAAGCCGGGAAGATCACAGGCGTGGGACGCCAGTCTCCAGGAGGGCAGGATGCCAACGGAGCGGCTCTCCCCAGAGAGACCAGGAGCGGCACCTGGGGCAGGCACGGTCGGGCCCCGGCCAAGGGCCCCACACCCAGCACGAGCCCCCTCGTTGCCTGCTATCGCCACTGCGGCCGGCTTGCTCCCTTCACCTATTGCTCTGACCTGGACTGCAGTGGCGGTGGCAAGAGGCAGGAGAAGACGCCACGGCTTCCTTTCTTGCTGGCTTTCTGCCGGTGGAAGGGCTGATGAGGAAGAGGGGCAGCTGGTGACTGTGGCAGTGAGACGGTCCGCACCCTGAGACGCACGGAGGGGTCTCCCCCCGGGACCCTCAGAAACATGGAGCTGGCACTGATCAGGTCAGGATCTGGGCCTTCACCTGATGGTCAGGACCAGAAGCCCACCTTGGTCTTCACCTGACCGGTCCCAGGCCCTGCTGGAGCGCTCAGTCCACCGGCAAGAGCGGCAAAGGAGCCCGCTCGCCAATCCCACACTGGCCGCAGCCGCACAGGTCTCCAGTTTGCAGCAGCAGAGCCCCTTGCCTCTCCCAGATCCTGCTCACCCCAGCAACAGGCGCCTTCTCGCTGGCGCTGCTGCAGCTCAGCTCTGCGCCCTGCTGACCCAGGCTGCATTTGGCCCCTGCTGCATCCTGCTCTGCAGTGTATCCTGCCCGGTTATCCCTCCTCCAGCTGCCGGCACCTTCCTGTTCCTGTTCCGGACCCATGCCTTGTTCCCGACCGCCTTCTTCCCTGCCCTGACACATCCCTCTGGTTCCTGACCTTGGCCTATTCCTTGGCCACAACTGGGACTTGCTATGGAAGCTCACCACCACACTTCAGACTTCGCCTCAAGTTCCGTCACCCCGTTCCCAGCTCCTCTGTTCCTCCACCCTTTGGGGACATCGGTGCATCTCCTCTTTCTAGCCTTGCAAACGAATCCACTGGCAGGTACTCCCAGGTTCCCATGGCAGGGAGAACGCTGACTGAGCCCACGGAGGTGTGGGGCATGATAATAGCCCTCTTCCACTGGATCCTTCCCCACTTCCTTATCAGAGCATCGCGAGCAACGTCGGAGCAAGGAGGAGAAGCAAGCCAGAGCCGGCCAGGCCAGGAGCATTCAGCCCTCCAGGCAAACTATGAAAGGGCTCCTTGTCTCAGTCCAGCCAAAAAGAGGATGTTTCGGCTCTGTAATGATGCAATCAATTGCTCCATATCCTCAAAGAGGAAACAAGCAAGGCCAACATCAACCGCAATATTTAACTAATTCAGGTGTTCACAAGCTGACTCAGTGCTGGGCAGGGGGAAGAGCTCGCCCGGGCCTGGGAACAAGGTGGGGTTTCTACCATCATCCCCAGAAAAGGTGTGCAGAGCCAGGAGAAAACAGCCCCGAGGAGAGGGGGGGGGAGGCATGAGGAGGAACGGCACGAGAGATGGTGCGGAGGGAGAAAGAGGCGATCTGGCAGGCCTGTTGCGTTGGCAGATCTGCCGAGCTGAGATGCCCCCGCAGGGGGGCAGGGTGGATCGGAACCGAACGGTGTCCGGCTGGTTTTCCATGCATAATGCACACAGAGCGGAGGCGCAACACTGCTGTTGCCCGCGGAAGGTGTGCTCCCTGGAGTCTTCAGGCGGGGCTGGAAAAAGTCCCGCTTGGCAGCCTGGAGGACGGCGGCCAATGGCCAGAGCCACTACCGGGCTTAATGGAGCGTTCCACGTGGGTCCGTAATCTAAGCCTGGCCCCACCGCAGCCTCTTAGGGGTGATGAGATCTTGGGCTTCGTTCCCTGCCCTGGACCGAGCGCCTTATGCTGCTCCCACCCTGCGCTCGTTACGGGGGGATGTGGGATAGAGCAAAGGCGCTGTAGCGACTGTGGCCACCAGAGGGCAGAATTTCCACTCCAGTCCCACTCTTGACACTCCCAGCATGCATCACTTCAAACACAGGAACTCCAATTCCCATGGTTCCCGGCATCCACTGCTTCAGCTGATCACAGGTTATGCTTCGCCTGGTGTTCTGGGGTAACTGAGATCCCCCAGCTCACTTTCTGTATTGCTGTTTATAAAGAGGTCATCTTACAGACCTGTCCTTCTAGGATATTACTATAAAGTGTGTAATCTGAAAAGTCCCCAGATTTTGGCCTCCTACCTTTAAGATTTTTTTCTTCTAGGAACCAAAACATGCTAAGCACCCAGGCCCCCTCCCCAACAAATACCTGTCTGGGGCACATTATACCCCAAATAAAAGACTTACATAAATAAAGAAAAGAAGGTTCAATAAAGCTTATTTAGTCTCTTTGGGAAGCTAAGATTCTTAGCTAAAACCTCCAGCAAACAGAATTTAAATCCAGCCTGGGAAAACGTTGGGGTTTTTTTCTTTTTCTTTTTTAAGCTTAGTGGGCCAAACTATTAAATGGAGAAGAAAGAACAGTGGGCCGGGGATAGGAAGCAATAGACCCGGAATTACCTGTCGTTGCAGAGAGACTAAAAACCACATTAACTCACATTAGAGCTCACATTAACTAAACCTAAAGTTCAGCCAGGACAAAAGCCTTTCATATGAAGCCTTTTCCTTCCCTGGGGCATTTTCCATGGGGCCAAACAGCGAACTTTGTAATCAAAAAGAAAAAACGGCAAGAAGTAAAATAAAACTCAGGAGGATGCTGCTACAGAAATGGATCCTAACTGGCAATTGTGTGGGGTCCAGGGGATAGAAGCCCAAAGCGGCCTGATTCTGATAGGCATCAACCTGAACAAGGATCGTACATGATAAAATATTCCATGCACTGTAATGCAGGTACCGATTTGCATTAAAATATGCAGATGCATGCATGCAGAACTGGATTTAGAAACGACTCCTGTGATTTAGACAACGCATCTCACCACAGAGGAGAAGACAGTGTGTAGGCAGGGTGTTTTCTTATTGGTTGGCTCTCCAGGTGCTAACAAGGTCTCCTCTTTCGGGTTCTTTAGCCCCAAAATGAACTTGGACCGGGCAACCTTTCCAAGAGAGGATCCCTTCAAACAGAGGACAGCCCTCAGAAAATGAGGCCTGCGGGCCACCCTTATCAGGTGCATCGGCCTGTACGCATTGAGCAAGAGTAGATGCCAGGACTGAATACCTCCCACATCTACCTCAACGAAGGTAGGTTTGGAGCAGTTCCCTTGCCACCTGGAAAAACAGAGAGCCAAAGGCCAGGAGAGCAATCTGGATTCTTCTCCCCACTCAGGGAGCCACCTGCAGAAGACACGAGCTTTGTCCCACATGTTCTGCTGATGAGTGCCCGGACGTTTCCACAGCAGGAACCAGAATCCTGGACTAGAGGAATCTTCCTTGTGATCCATCAAAGCTTTCCATATTCCTGAAATATGATAAGGTGCCTTCCTGAACTGAAATGCTACTTAACGTTCAGTGAGGAGGTGAAACTTTGCACTGATCCACAGCTTGCTGAAGTTCAGGGGCATTTCTGTGGGTCAGCGAGAACATGATCAAGCTTATACTGCCTTTGTAGGCACATCTTTCCCTGCAGGATGTGCTCCTCGTGTTTGCTTCCTTGAGGAGCATCTCTTGTGCCAGGATCCTTTGACTGCAGCAGATTCCACGTCCCAGATGCGTGTTAAATAGAGTGTTCTAAGGAGATTACTTCTGCTTCGTCATGCTGGAGGAGCTGAGCAAGGGAGAGGAACTGCGACTGCTGTCGTGGGAGCCGGTGGAAAAGAGGCGAGCTTTCTCTTCCCCATTCAGAAGGACACAGCTTGCCAGAGGGGGCTGTGGAGCATGTCACAGGTTTTTTGCCACCCTTCCAAGGATATCTGACCTTGCTTCAACCAGCGCCAGGGGGAATTTTTTCTTAACTTGGTGGGGCTCTTTCATACGGTTTCCAGCCATCTGCCTTTTGCATAATGGCACAGAATTCAGCGGAAGAGCTTCACTGAAGACAAAAGAGAGATTCCCTCCTCCATTGCACACGTCCCTGTCCTCCTGCCTCGACCTTTCGTGGTTTAGTCGCTAAGCTGTGCCCGACCCATCACGACACATGGCCAACTCTCCTCCAGGCCCCCCGTCCTCCACCATCCCCCGGAGTCCACCCAAGCCCACACCCACCGCCCCAGGGACCCCATCTGGACACCTCATCCTCTGCCATCCCCTTCTCCTTTTGCCCTCAATTGTTCCCAGCATCAGGCTCTTCTCCAGGGAGTCTTTCCTTCTCATCAGGAGGCCAAAATATCTGAGCTTCATCTTCAGGATCTGGCCTTCTAAGGAGCAGTCAGGGTTGATCTCCTCTAGGACTGACCGGTTTGATCGCCTTGCAGTCCAAGGGACTCGCAGATTCTCCTTCAGCACCACAATCCAAAGGCCTCAATCCTTCGGTGCTCAGCCTTCCTTATGGTCCAGCTTTCACAGTCATACATTGCAGCTGGGAAAACCATCGCCTTGACTATACACATTTTTGTTGGCAGGGTGATGTCTTTGCTTTTTAGTGTGCTGTCTAGATTTGCCATCGCTTTCCTCCCCAGGAGCAAGCATCTTTTAATTTCTTGGCTGCAGTCCCTGTCTGTGGTGATCTTGGAGCCCAAGAAAAGGTCTCAGCCTTAGGGAACCCTAAACCAAGGCCGATATGAGGGTGGCGGCGGTTCTCTAGGGCTCACACTCTCTTCTGCTTGGTGGACTTCCTGTCGTGCTCAGCAAACCTGGCTTAGGAACTGAGCTGATCTGAGAGTCTGCAAATACTTGTGGACCTCCAGTTTTGCAACAGTGAGGCTTCTTCTCGGCTTCTTTTGCATGTCACATGAGTGGAAGAGAGAAGCTGGTGTGGACTTGGTTGCTGGAGGCTTCCCACACAAATGATCTACACTCAGTGCCTGGGAAGGAAGGCCATGGAGGGTGGTCTGCTCAAGACTCTGCCAAAACCTGGAGCTGGCACCCATGAGAGGAACTGGAGCTTGCCCTGGGATCCGTAGCTTCCCATGCTCCTCGGCTCTTCTTCCGTGTAGTCGCCCTCTACTCAGCACTAGTCAGACCAAACCTGGGGTCCTGTCTCCAGTTCTGGGCACCTAAGTATTTAAAGGATGCAGACAAGTTGGAAAGGGTATAGAGGAGGACAGCGGGATAATTCAGGGACTGGAGGAAAGCCCTGCGAGGAAAGGTTGAAAGAACTGGGCATGCTCAACCTCAAGAAAGGAAGACTGGAGGAAATATGAGAGCACTCTGCAAGTGCCTGAGGGGCTGTCACAAAGAGGAAGGTCAGGGCCTCTTCTTGTTCATTCCAGAGTGCAGGACACGGAATAATGGACTTTAGTTAAAAGAACCAGATTTGGACTGGGTGAATTTCCTGATGGTCAGAGCAGTACCACAGTGGAACTGATTACCTGGGGAAGTTGTGAGCTCTCCCTTCCTGGAGACATTCAGAACACCTCTGGGCAGCCCTCTGAGTGGGAGGGTGTGACGTGGTGTCCTGCAACAGCAGGGGGTGGACCCGATGGCTTGCTGACCACTCCCACCTCTGCTATTCGATGCTTCTATGCTGCTTTGCTCATCAGCTGGTCTGAAACATAAGAAATGAAGCAGGAACATTGTTTTCCTGATGTGCTACAAGCCAAGGAGTTCCTGGCTGCCCACTTGCCTCCTCCTGAATGCAAATATGAGAGTGGTCACCCAAGGATGCGCCATGAACATGGTGGCGCAGATCTGAGTCCATCCCGGCCCCCTACCAATGCGCAAGGACCTCCACCCGGTGCATGGAATCGCTCTCATCTCTCCCTCTCTTGGGTCCGGTGGATCCCTCCCCTCCCCTCCCCTGGTAGCGCTTCTTCTTTCCTCCTTGCGGGGTGTGCCAGGGCAGCCCCGAGGCAGATCGGCACCACGGTGCGGGGCACTCTTTGCTGGCAAGGGAATGCCAGAGGCAGATCGCCTCATCCCTGCAGGATTAGCCGCCCTGGCTAAAGAAATCAGGCGTGCACACAATCGGTCAAGGTCCAGGAGCTGTTGCATTTGGACTCCGTCGTCAGGGGGGACAGAGCGATACTGTTCCAGAGTCATGGCTGTCTGAAACTCGACAGCTAATCAGTGACGGCCGTCAAGACTTCGCTCGCTTCCTGCCTGGGAGAGGAGCAGAACGGGCAGCGACAATCTGCCTCCCTCACTCCACAGAGCAGGGGAAGCCCAGTTTGTGTCTGCGGGAGCAGGGCCACGCGTGTGGTTACATGAGTAAGCACTGGATATTTGGGGACGCCCCCGGTGTACCGAATTACATGCCGACTGATTTATGGAGCATTAGCACATTTGTAAAATATATCGTGTTAAGCGCCTGCATAAAATAAAATATATAGGTCACCGCAAACTTTTTACGACCTTCCCCAGATCTATCCTGGAACGCCGTCTCGAATGTTTTGCCCCTGCAGGTGGAAAAACATATTCGTTCAACCCGGAACTCAGGGTTAGCTGTTTGGACAAGGCAACAATATTGTGGAAATGGCTGTTACCTTGGCAGTGAGTTGTGTGTTTCTGAAGGAGGAGCATTCAGATGGACGGGGAGTGTTGCTATGCCTGGTTTTTTTGCTTTAGCACCCTCCACATCTTCTCCACAGTCTGTAAGGCCACTCACAGGAATCTCAGAACAGCCATAAGACAGACTGGGGGTCCCTTTGTAAGAGTATTTCTTGGAGACCCCGATGATTTACCTAGTTCCTTGAAGACTACAAGATGCCCAGACCAAGCTGCGGTCTTGCTTGCATTCACCCGATCTAAACAAGACTGTTGGCTTGGGCACTGGTGGCTTTAAGGCGTTCAGGGCAGCAATGGATGGCTTGGAAGGAGTTGGAGCAGAGGCGCGGAACCTCTTCGGAAACTCCGGTTTGGCGCTCCGAGGTCTGCGCTCCAGTGCTGGGCAGGCTGCAGGCAAGAGGGGAACTGGCCGGAAGACAGCACGCTTCCACTTTAAGCTCCTACCGCAAGCCCAAAGAAGGGCTTTTACACTTTTTGGAACGGGGGAAATGTGCCAAATTCAGGAAACCACCAAATCAGGCTGTGCAAATCAGCAAAACCTGAGCTCACCAAAGTTCTCTGAATTCCCTCTTGACGCTTGTTCTAGCTTAAGTCTGCACTCACTCGCAAGCTTTAGCTTTCTTTCCATTGGCAGAAAAATCCATGCGTATTTCCGAGAGTATTTTTCCAAAGGAAGGACTCCCTTGTGCTCGTCTTCGAAATCTGTGTGTTCATCTCTCACAGATGAAAGTGTAGCCGTGCAGTTTTCAAAGGAATGCATTTTAATGTCTGCTTTTCAAATGCGCACATGCTGTTGAAGGTGGTTTCGTTTTCTTTCATTTTGGTCCATGAAGGACGTCGAACGCTTGGATGTGGACTTGCGACTGCATCGGAGCCTATGTGGATGTGAGCCGCCCCGAGGCTTCGGCGAATGGGGCGGCATAGAAGTCTCCTAAATAAATAAAAAAATAAATTCAATCCAGACAGTGTGAACTGGGAAAATCCAGACCAAACACAAACTGAACTTAAGTACATCCCTACCATGAAATGATCAGCAGCATGCGGCCCATCTCTGTCAAAATTTATGCAATAAATCTTCAGGGCATTTCAAATGCAATAAACAGAAAACAGCTATGCAGACGTTTAGGATAAAGTGAAAACATAAGACAGTTTAAAATGGAAGTAGTAAGTAATATTAAGATGCTTTACAAAGAGAAAAAAGAAGGGAGACATACCTTTTAATAAAATATGGTTTTGTAAGCCCATGGAAACCCTACACAATTTTTTTTAAAGCTAATGGACGGTGAGATTCAACCTGCAGACCTGTTGTTCAATATCTTTGACCGCTGCTTTGGTATCTATCTTGGTAGAACGTGGGGCTTCACTCAGACACATTCACCACATATTTTCCATCGCCAGGAGCCCACAGAGACGCTGCGACTCTCAAATTCCCGCAGGATTTGTGTTCTGGTGTGTGATTCCAGGCTCTACCACTGCTGACAAGATAGCAAAAGACACAATGTCATGAATGTCCCAGTGTCATCCAGACGTTCAGTGCCATCAATCCCAGGCAGCAGGAAAAGAAACATCTGTTGAAAAATTCCAGTAATTTGAAATTATTTCAATAATTTGAAAATAAGCAGCTCAGATTATTGTCTGAGCCAGTCAGAAGCAAAGACTTGGCTCTCTGGGGAGTTTCTTCATGAATGCTGTGTCACTTCGAGATAATGTGATACTGATGGTGCTAAATTGGATGCCAGCATTTTGTCCTTCTTTGCTTCGATTTCAAGATGCTTGAGAAATTTGTTCTGTCTCGGTTTTAATCCAGATTTTACCCAGTTCCCACATTCTGGACCAAATTTGGACTCGGATGCAATCCGTGGCCAATGTCTGCACATATCCAAGCTTGCAATGGGATTTCTCTTGCCCTTCATTTGAAAAAGAAAATGCATGAAAAGCGCAACCAAACACACTTTGAGCAAGCGGGGAAGACACCACTCATTAAACATGTGTGCAGTGATGATGGAGAAATTGGAGGATGGATGGATTTCCACATAAAAGAGCAATGTTTGCAATCGGATACAGTTGGAAAAAGCTTCAGAATGGAATTCAAAGAACGGTGGAGGGCTCAGAATTTGGGGATTGGCACGTGCCTGTTTGGATGGCACAGGTGAGCTTCCAGCTTCAGGATGTCCCATAGCAAGAATTGCTGACATCTCCCTTATTCTGCAGAGATAAATTCTGCTCCCACGCATCCCCAAATCGCCACCGTATTCTTGCTCTTTGTAGTCTATTTTTCCTCGGCAAGCTTTTCATCTCACACTTGATTCTGGAGGGTTTGGAACTGCGTCGGGTCTTTGCAACACAGTAATCATGTTACGTCCTTGGAGAAACTTGTTTTCAACTCAGTGGGACACACATCTGTAAATTCTCTTTCCGTGTCTTATGTGGTTTTTCTTCCTCTTTCGCTATGGGGGATCATGTTTCTTCCAAAGCAAAGCCCTGCTGTTATTATAGAGTTCCACTGTGTTTTGCCCAACCCTGAGGAGTAACTTTTGCACACCTGCATTTGTCACCAAAATTAATTATTCCTGGCATTTCTGTAAGCACTCTTTATACTGTCCAGATGCAACAGTGTGACATAAACCCAGCGACAACTTTGTAAGGTAGGCAAGTGCATCTACTGTCTTCCCCAGAGAAATGAGTAGAGAGCAGGGAACTGAGCTCTGAAATATGAATTCACCACCACAACCAAAAGCTGGGGACTAGGGTAGAGCTGGACTAAATCACCTGGAATCGTGCGTCCAGTTCTGAGCACCAAGATTTAAGAAAGATGCAGGTAAATTAGAAAGTGTCCAGCGGAGGGCAACAAGAATGATCCAGCATTTGGAAACACTGCCCTGTGGGGAGAGACTGGGAGAACTGGGCATGTTCGGCCTTGAGAAGAGAAGGCTGAGGGGGGACATGAGCTCCCTCTAGAAGGACCTCAAAGGCTGCCTCAAAGAGGAAGGTCAAGACCTCTTCTTGCTGATGTCAGAATGTAGGACGCGGAATAATCACTTCAAGTTGTGACAACCCAGATTCAGGCTGGACATCAGGAGAAGCTTCCTCACTGTCAGAGCAAGACGGCAGTGCGACCAGCTGCCTGGAGAGGTGGGGGGCTCTCCCACACTGGGGACATTCAAAAGGAACTGGACAGAACTCTGAGTGGGAGGGTGTGACCTGGTGTCCTGCAACAGCAGGGGGTCAGACCTGATGGTCTTCTTGGCCCCTGCAACTCTACCATTCTGTGATCCTATGACTCCAGCTGCTCACCCCCGGTCACAGCTGGCCGGCCTACCCGTGTGGCCCCTGCTGCGCTGCCCCCTCACTGGCTTGGCCGGCCGCTCTTGCTCCCATCCCTTGTGCCCTCCTGCCTTGTGCCCCCGCTGTGGGACTCTCCCTGGGGGTCAGCCGCCCTCTGGAGAGAGTGATGTGCCTGGGAGAAGCCCACAGAGGGATCCCACCCGTGGGCCTTGCAAACCGCCAACCCCGAGCTTGCTCTGGTCCTCAGAACCAACGTCATCCCTGGGGTGGAGAACTTAGACGGAGAGATTTTTCTCCCCCTCCCCAATCCGAGAACCCAGCGGGGCCATCCCAGGGAGCTGAACAGTGGGAGCGCCAGGAGGGACCCCAAGGGAAGACTCCTCAGAGTTGGACGGTGGGATTCACGTCCACAAGATTTTGTAATGCCTCCCCCAGTCAGGAGCATTAAAAGGGGACTGGGTAGCCATGTGCCGAAGGAGGCTGTCCATGGCTGCTCGTCCTGACGGCTCTCAGCTACCTCCAGGGTTGGAGGAAACACGCTTCTGCACAACTGCTCTTGGGAAACAGCTGATTGGCTGCCGTGTGAACAACCACTGGAGGCAGGAGACCCCCGGCCCGATCCGGCAGGGATCCAATTCCTGGGCTCACTCAGCTCTCCCCAGCAAGAACCAGCATATCTCTCCCCTCCCTTCCCCGGCAAGGGAGGAGAGGACCAGCCTCTCCCAGCCCTCTTTCCTGGCTTCCCACTTGGCATGAGAGGGCAGTGGCCACTTATCAGATTCCGCCAGCTCCGATCCGCCCTTTCCCAGAGAGTTGTAATTTACTGAGCTCGGTAAGAGGTGCTGTCTGTCCGAGAGCTGCCAGGCGCTTGATTGTCTTGGCTTTCGTCTCCAAACATGCTTTGGGAGGGCCCAGAAAGGAAATGGGTGTGCTCTATCCTCCAGCCACGAGCTTGTCCTCCCCCTGTCCCACCCCCAGGCAGGTCTGGGAGCACGTTGCGGGAAGCTCGGTGCCGCATCTCAAAATAACCGCTCCAGATGTTGCGCCGGGAATCCTCTCCCCTCGGCTCCTCTGCAGTCGGCCGCAAACATCTCTCCCTCGAACGGAGATGAATGCCCATTTCCCCACAGAGAGTGGGGGGCCTGGTGACGGAGACGAAGAGGATGCGCTTGTGCGTGTGAGGGGGGAGATGTGAGAAAAGCAGTGTGTTGCACACACCCAAAGGGTAAGGCAGATCGCTTTCAGGAGGTTCTTTTTGATTGCAGGAAATTGATACACAGCGAAATGGACCAGTATCCCCACAGGTCCGGAACCTCACTCACAGGTGCTGCCTTCCAGGGGAGAATTTTTGCTGGATGGAAAAATTCAGCATGGAGGGGGATGAGCAAAACTCCAAAACTGTTTGGAATGTGCCCACCCCCTCAGCTGGGAGCCACCATTTCATTTCCCCAAAAGTAACACTGTACGGGCATGAAATTGGTCAGAGGGCTGGGGGAGGAGGAGAGAATTGCCCAGGGATCACATCTCCCATTCAGAAGGTTTGCCATTCCACCCCTCCAAATAAGCAAAACGTTTTCCTTAGGGATGGGCGAGGCACCCATGAATTGAAAGATTTGCTCAACAAAAGCCTTTGGAGTCTGTTCGGTTTTCCCCTCACAGGCAGACCGAGTCTTTAAAGACATCAGTTAAACTAGAATGCAGGTTTCTGCTTTTAAAAACAGGCCACATTCTAAGCACTCCGTGCAAACTTCAGCATCTCATATTGCACAAATTTCAGTGCCTGATACTTGCACAAGTACCAGGTGCTGGAATTTGCACAGATTTCCTGAACTTTTGTGGAAGTGAGACCCAGATGCACCTGATCGTGACAACTCTTTGTGAAATAGGGGAGTTAGTGAGCTAAAAGTGAAGCTGAGAGAGGATAAAATTGATAAGGAGATTCCCCAAGGGACTGTGTGGCACCTAGGGTTATGTTCACACGACTCCAGTCCTCCGTCAGCTTCACTGGCTCCCGATTGAAGTCTGGGCCCAATTCAAGGTGTTGGTGATGACCTATAAAGCCCTAAACGGCTTGGGACCTGGTTACCCGAAGGAGCGCTTGCATCCATATATGCCCAGCCGCCCCCTGAAATCAGCGGGAGAGGCCCTCCTTCGGGAGCCCTCCGTGAAAGAAATTAGGAGGGTAGGTACTCAGAGGAGGGCTTTCTCTGCGGTGGCGCCTAAGTTATGGAATGCGCTCCCCAGAGAGGTCCGCCTGGCGCCGTCGTTATTTGTTTTTTGGCGCCAGGCGAAGACCTTTTTATTCAAGCAGCATTTTAAATGTTAATATTATTGAATTTTTCTGGCCAGGGCAGCTTATTTTATATTGTATATTCGTAATTTATTTTAATGTATATATTTTAAAATGTTATTTAACTTATTTGTTGTAAGCCGCCCCGAGGCTTCGGCGAATGGGGCGGCATAAAAATGTTTTAATAAATAAATAAATAAATAAATAAATAAATAAATAACAGCTTTGCAATGGTGATAACATTTAACACAGTGACATCATTTTAACCCAAATTTAAGTATTTGGACCCAGTTTGTGCCAAAGATCCAATTTGTGCAAATCTCCATGGTAAATACGCAAACCTTGGCTGTCCACGTGGGCCTGTTGAAGACCCTTGTGCCCTCCAGCACACACACACACACACACACACACACACAGCCAGCCATCACAGTCCATTTATGCTCACTGCATAGCAAGCACCACGGATGCATGTCGGGCTGAAGCGAAGCGGCTTGGCCCCAGAGAATGGGGTCACTGGCTAACCCTGAGCCGGGGGGAGACATCCCCTTCCTCAGCCCAGAGCAATGCTCAGCTTTTCCGTACCTCCGCTCCCGTGTGCCGCCTTCCGCCGGTGCGGACCGTTGAGCGAAGCCTTCCTCTCAGGGCAGCCTCCGCAAAGCCGCACTCCGTCCGCATTCATGCGCGCGCACATGCACCGTCTTGGCGCATGCCTGGAATTTGGCGGCCAGGACCAGAGCTGACCCTTCCCCCCAGCCGTAATGGAGTCTCGCTGGGAAAGACGAGGTGGGGAAGCGGGCACCTGGTTTTCGTTCTGCCCTGGGGCTCTTCTCGCTGAATGCAGCCGGGGGCGGGGGGGGGGATAAGAGGGGGCTGGGAGAGGCCCCCGGGTGCCAATGCTCATGAAGGAGGAATAAAGTGCGTGAAGAGAGCAGGGCAACGGAAAGGGATATAACGAAGAACTTTTTAATTATTGTTTTAGAAGGATCCTGGGGAACCCAACCTGCCCAAAGCAGGGGACGGTTTGGTGAGAAAACAGAGGAGTGTGGAATTTTACAAAGGACGCAGAAAATCCGGGGCCAGCCTGAGCCAAATCCTGCCCCCTTAACGTCCATGATGGCTTTTCTCTCCCAGTGAAAAAGGCACTGCCTTTCCAGGAGGTGCATTTAAAATACTTCTCTCACTGGGAGGGAGTGGAGGGCCCATGACCCTTTTGATGTGTAGGGTGAGCCCATAGAGATGTCTTCCTTTCATTTTTAAATGCTGAAACAGCCCCAGGTGTTGCTCAACATTGAGGGGCTCTGGCAGCTTGTAGGTCAGCAGCGGTTCCCAGACTCCCACGAGACCTTGCGACTTTGCACATGCTCAGAGGTATTCAGGAAGAGCTGCCCCACTGGAGACACCCCTCTGTAAATAATCCTGAACAACTTCACAGCACATTTTTAAAGAAAACGTGAAAGGAGATCGCTTAGTGATATCCTGCTCTCCTCTTGAGGAGATAATTATTCAAAATCCCAGCCTCATTTTCCAGAGTTTTCATTTTGCCCCCATCACCCACAAATATTCCACACAACTCCAACATGCGCTGTTTCCCACAGTGCCTGAAATCATGTTTGAGACTTATTTAAAACCAGGAACAAATGAGAGATGAATAATTTTTGATATCTTGAATCAGGCAAGTATCCTTGGTCATAGTATGCATGATTCAATTTAATATACAGGTTTTATTAGTTTTTGATAATCTTCCAACCCTAGACAATCAGAACTGGGATGTATTTTTAATATTTTTGTTGTATAATTGTTATATTTGTATATTTTGTTTTTGTTGTGAGCTGCCTCGAGGCCTTGTTGCAATGGGGGCGGTGTAAAAATGTTTTAAATAAATAAATAAATAAATAAATAAATAAATAAATAAATATTTGGGTACACCACATGGCCCATGGCCTCTAAAATACAACTCTGTGCTTTCCCAAAACATTTTCCCCGTCTTTCCTTCTCTCTCCTGGCCTACTTTCACAACTGGGGCACCCCAGAAAGTTTTCAACACATTCAGAAGTGCCACACAATAAGCCAAGAGTTTGCTTCCCATCCACCTGACAGATTGAGCAAAGCTTAAAGCAGATCTTGCTGTCAAGAGTTCTGTGAAATATTCAATCTGGACGCAGGCATTCCTTGGAAGGTTTGATCTCACCCATGGGGATGGACTTATTAAAAAGCAAGAGGTTTAAGGGTCTGACACTACCAGAAAAAAATGATGCCGCTCTCCAGAAGAGATGGGAGTTGGAAGTTTGGGACTTGGGGTGTTGCCTGGTGCCCACCCAAGAAGAAACAATCCTACTATTTTTTTCTCCTCTCCCCTGCCCCGTTCGGAAAGAACAGTGAGGTGACACATTTCCACTGTTGAAAGAATCCATTCCAGTAAAAAGGATTCTGGCCTTGAGATGGTGGTGCTTAACATTTTGTGGCAAAGGAAGCGGAAGGAAAAGCTCCAACAACACGATATTGACAACTTCCTGGTCATCTTTATCTTTCAACAGTGTCCCTTTGAGGGCACGACTGTCCGTCTGTCCCCAGGATCTGCAACTGGGAAGTGTCTTGTCCCTGAAAGTCATTTTACCCATCCTCACCCAGGTCTCAAAGCTCAGGAACAAAGAAAGCTGCCTCAGACGTTATTAGACTGCCAATGTCACTTTTCCAGATAAGATGGCCTGTGACTCCCAGAACTCCAGCATGGCACCTCACTTTACTGCTCGGGAATGATGGGACATGTAAACCTCCACATCTGGAGGATGCTCTGTCAGGAAAGGCTGGGCAATATCACAACAGCCTTCCATAATCTCCTCCTGTGACTGCACTTGGATTGTGGGTGCGATTCTTGATTGTTGTATCTCAAAAGGAGTGTGCCAAAACTGGGGAGTGGCGGAAAAGGCTGAGTAATTCATACATATACAATTCATACATGGCAAATCTGGACAGCATGCTAAAAAGGAGAGACATCACCCTGCTGACAAAAGTGTGTATAGTCAAGGCGATGGTTTTCCCAGTTGCAATGCATGGCTGTGAAAGCTGGACCATAAGGAAGGCTGAGCGCCGAAGGATTGAGGCCTTTGAGTTGTGATGCTTGAGGAGACTCCTGTGAGTTCCTTGGACCGCAAGGCGATCAAACCGGTCAGTCCTGGAGGAGATCAGCCCCGACTGCTCTTTAGAAGGCCAGATCCTGGAGATGAAGCTCAGATACTTTGGCCACCTCATGAGAAGGAAGGACTCCCTGGAGAGGAGCCTAATGCTGGGAACAATAGATGGCAAAAGAAGACGGGGACGGCCGAGGATGAGGGGGCTGGAGGGGGTCACTGGGGCAGTCGGCGTGAGCTTAGGTGGACTCCAGGGGATGGTGGAGGACAGGTGGGCCTGGAGGAGTGTTGTCCATGGGGTCGCGATGGGTTGGACACGACTTCACAACTAACAACAGCAACAATTCATACACAATCCTCTCCATCTGTCCCACAAGTGCTGAGATTGCTCCAGAACTTTTGGTGAGGGTCTTTGTCAAAAGCCAGAGGGGAAAAAGCAGCAATGGATGAGCCAAGACATTAGGGGTGGAAGCAAAGCTCCGGTGAAGAAAGGTACCACAACTGGGACCATGAGACTTTTCTCCCTCTTCCGTCCTACTGGAACCCACAGGAGTCGGAGAAATAAAACACAGTTAAACTATGGAATTCACTTCCACAAATGGTAGTGAGGACCACCAACTTGGATGGCTTTAAAAGAAGACAGGACAAACTCATGGAAGGGAAGGTTATCACCCATGGCGACTGGTCCTGAGGGCCACATGCCGCCTCCCATCTCCGAGGCAGGATGCTGAATGGCAGTTTCGGAGGAACCTCATGCCAGCATCTCATGCTGGTTGTCTTCCTGGAGGCACGTGGTTGGACCCCAGGCAGAGAGAATGCCAGGACGGACAGGCCCTTTGTCTGATGGAGCAAAGCTCTTCTTAAATTCCTTTGGTGCAATCCCATGTGCATTTGGACAAGGGCCTATGTCTCCCACCGTGCCTCACCCAACACGGGGCATTTGGGAACTGTAGGCCCCTTTTCTGTCTAAACATACATAGGTCGCATCATGATGCCCGTCATCTAGAACTTAAACCTTTGGCCCGTCTCTCTCGGAAGTGCCCACATGCCGGGCAGCTGCTGCTCTCGGGGTTTTGGACTTTCCTAACAGGGTGGGAAGCCGGAGGCTTCTTTGGGCAAACTGGGCATCACCTCCCCAGGCGCGTACCCAGTCATGTGAAGCCCCTGAAGCAGGCCTCGGTTTACCCAAACGTAAGCCTTTGCAACCCGGATGCTGAGAACGATGGGCAGCAGAAGAAGGGGGTGGCAGAGGATGAGATGGAAAATGTTCCGTCCACGACAGTCCTGCTCCGCTCTTCTCCTTTCCAAGCTGTGGCTTCCTTGATGGAGTCCATGCATCTATTGCTTGGCCCTCCTTTTCTTCTCCTGCCTTCACCTTTCCCTAGCGAGAGAGTTTTCTCCAGGGTATTTTGCCTTCTCATGATGTGTCCAAAGTATGGCAGTTTTGGTTTCATCATTTTTACTTCTAGGGAAAGCTCTGGATGGATTCGATCCAGGACCCACTCTTCATTTTTCTCCTGGCCCAGGGAATTTCCTAAGCTTTCCTCCAGCTCCATGTTTCAAACACATCCATTTTCCTGCTGTCAGCTTTTCCACTGTTGGGCTTTCACACCCATCCTACAAAAGGACCCTGAAATCCTGATTCTAGCAGGGAAGAGCAGCTATTGTCTCTCCTTGAATGAAGAATACCCCACACAGAAGGATAGTTGTCCTCTTCCACCACATGTGCAGCTTCAGGAGGGACACAAATGGGGGGGGGGTGAGGAAGGGGACACCAGCTTAGCCTGCCTGTTCAGTCCCATCACCCCAGCAATCAATGGGGTGACAGATACCATGCCCGATCACCCTCACTTCCACCCATAGTGATCAAGAATACAAGAGCATGGATTGGCTTGGCCTTGGTCTCCAGCAAAAAGCCCTTGCGCTTGGCGTGGTTCAACAATCAATTAAAGATATTTTGGGGGGGGAAATCAATTGCGCACATGCATTTTGGAGAGAACGACCCGTTTTAAAGTAATAGTTTAAATACAAATGGCCTGAGACATGTTTTTGTGCAGAGCGAAAAACAAAAAGGGAAAGGAAGGGTGTTCAAACGACTTTCAGCATCCTGGGACAAGTTTCAGTTTTGGGCAAGTCATCAAGCAACATATTCCAAGTGTGAGCAGGTCTGATGCCGAAGGGGAGAAGCTAATTTCGGAGGGCCAACCTTGCCCAGGTACCAGGTCAATGCAGTTTAGCGCTCAGGTGAGGCATGTCAAGCTTCTCGGATGGGGTGGGAATGCAAAAGTTGGGAAACACGAAGCTGGGCTCTCATTGGCTTTGGCCCGTTGGCTTCAGGGTCTATTAAAAGAAGGCGATCCATGAAGAAGCTGGCCTTGACAGACTCATTAGGCAGCGCAAGTGAAAGTGATGCCGACGGGAAATAGACTAATTCTTCCATTCGTTGATTTACGGTTGGGAAAGGTAACATTGCAGCTTTGCTCTGGAATGCCATAAATCAATCACGGTCGTCCCTGCAGTGGGAATGAATTCGGAGACGTGCCGACACCTCCCTCCATACCAGCCTTTCTACACACCATGTTGCGAGTCCCGTCTCCTGCATTCACTTTTAAAACACATGCTGGAATCATGCACTACAGTTTTTTGAGTAATAATCACTTCATTATTATTAATATCCATGGCAACAGAATGAAAATTAATCATACCCTTTCAGCCTTTTAGAAAAAAGTCTCCATAGGAACAGAGTTCTCGAAACAAACAAACCAATACCCGCAAGGTTAGATTCCTAGAAATCGTATACATATTATATCATTTCCGACCATCCGAACCCACAGTTACAAGCTGCCACCAATTATCCGGTAGCTCCTTTTTGAAAAGCATCATGGCTTTCAGCAAGATCGGCTTACAAAATGTCAGGTCAGACTTGGCAGGAAATTTTTTCAGATTTTTTCAGAAATTTTTGCCTTGCAGAGAGCGCTGTGCAGAGACGAAGGTGTGTTGGCTCTTTTGCTTGTGGGTCGTTGCAGTGAGAAATCCCAAAGGTCTGTCCTTGGACTTTGGGTTTAGGGAACTTATAGAAGACTGTCCTGAGGATATATAAGCTCTTGCCGAGAGATGATTGTGTGCATTCTCCTGGAAACTGCAGGCTGCACGAGGTAGTGGATGGGGCCTTGGTTACCGGCTAGGCCTGCAAGAAGGTTGCATCACAGTACGGAGGACGGTAGGCCAAGAAATGGGGCAGACTGCCCCATATGCTACCACTGGCCGATATGGCCAGATTTTTCCAGGAGCTGACACTTGGGGGCCTTCCCCCAGGAAGGATGCCCCAGAGAGACTCAGGTTCAAATTCTCATTCAGCCACAAATACACAGACACAGGCAGAGGTAGGCCGCAGCGGCTTTTAAAATACGAAATGGAGCAAGTGCTAAATGCATCTTCGGGGTTGCTTCCTGTAGGTTTTAGGTGAGGATGCCCGAAGTGTCTTGTGGGGTCAGCAATAAGGAAGCCACGAAATAGCAGTGACTCAGATGAATTATTGTGCTCACCCAAGCACTCCAGACGCCTTTTCGAAGCTTGGTTCGCCTCACTCCGTTTCCGCTTGCGAACTGTTTTCTTTTTTGTCGGAATGGGGAAAGTGTGCATTTCAAACGGGAAAATATGCATTTCCATGCACAGTGTTTTAAGCGTGCATTTTCCACTTCTTGCCTAGACATGGTTCTAGAGTACAGAAAAAATGGACTGTTTTTGCGCAACTTTTTGTTAAGTTGCAAACTGATGCAGAAATTCCACGGAATGGACTTAGGGTAGAGAAAATGAGAAACTGCTTTGGTCCCGGATACCTGAGGGAGCGCCTTCTCCCCTGTGTGCCCTCCTGCCCCTTGAGATCGGAGTCAGAGGCCCTCCTCCGGGAGCCGTCCTTGCAAGGGGTCAAGAGGCTGACTGGCTGGAAGAGGGCCTTCTCTGTGGTGGCGCCCCAACTGTGGAACACGCTCCCCAGAGAGGTCCGCCTGGCACCAATGCCTCTTTCCTTCCAGCATAAGGCAAAACCCTTTTTATTCTCCCACTATTTCAATAGTAAATTTGTTTTATTTAGTGGGTTTATATTTTAACATTGGATGCTGGGCAACTGTTATTCTTATTTCTATTTTTAGGCTTAATCGGCTGTAAACCGTCCCAAGACGTCTACGTTTGGGACGATATAGAAAAGTTTTAATTAAATAAATAAACCGAGAATGCCAGATTTGCTCCTCTCCGGTCGTGCCTCATCACCTGAGTTCCCTCTTAGCAGGTGTCGGGCCTCTTGCAGTGCTGGGCAGGACCTGGATGGTTGAAACACTGTGTGTGAAGGACGCCCTTTAGCAGCAATTCCGCGTTTCAGCGCTGGGAGAGCAGCACGTTTTGCGAGGGTCGGAAGCCCAGCTGGTGCAAACAAACAGCTTCAGCCTCGTGGGATGGGAACCTCGTCAAGCCACCGCTTGGATGGAACACATTCCACAGCGATGACAGGGAAACGAAGAAGGTTTGATGAGTGTCAAGAAAGTGGAAAATTCACAGAGGCACAATGGGAAAGAGGAAGAAGAGGGGCACTCCCTAAAACCAGAGCCGTCATCTCAGTTGAGTGAAAGGGAAGTTCTGGCTTCACACACCAGAGCAAAGGGAGAGCAACTCAGGTTGAACCGACAAAGGGAGCGATGAGGCTGTTGCCAGAGGAACGGCCTTGTTTAAAGGGTACACCTGAAGGGCAGGACGGAAAATCGGTTGAAGCGTTCTCTGAGCTGCTCGCTGTAGTCTGTGATGCAGGAATCCAGACGGTGAGCAGAACTTATCACCAGGGGTGCGCATTGGCATCAGAAAGTCCAGCATCTGGACAATGTTGAGCCACTCTGGTCTGGTTCTCTTCAGCCAAGCAGCAAAGGGGACAGTCCTTCTGAAGGCAGCAGAACTAAAGCCATTCCAAGGCGAGTCTTGGAGGCTTCGTGCCTCCAAACACTTCATTGTTCAGGGGCGAGGAGGAGGGTGTTTGGGTGATTAACCTGACCATTCCTCCTTCCAACGTTAGGAGACCGTGGAGAGGGGGCTCCCACCCCTGTAGTTTGCACAAGAGCAGGAGTGAAACCATGCAATAATCTTTCCTCAACCCCACCGTACTTTAATATGGGGGGAAAAATCCTTTAAGCTGGCTTTCAACCATGAGGGTGCTGCGACCCCCTAACCCAGTTCCTTCATTGCTGCCTTTCCAAATCTCAGTCTTCTTTGAATTTCTTGGCTGCAGTCTCCATTTAAATTGATGACTGAGCCAAGGGAGGACATGAAAACTTTCACAATTTCAATTTCTTCATAGTCATAGTAATAGTAGTAATATAGTACACAATTTCAGTTTCTTCATAGCAAACGCAAACACAATGGTAAGCCGACTTGGGAACATTTCAAAGGCTTTTCCTCATGCTCCTGAGGGTGGTGGAGCAAGTTTAGATCAGCCCCCAAAGGTTGTCGCATCCCGTAAAGTCACAAGGAACTTCATTTTTCAAGTGGCAAATTCCACCTGCAAAGGATCACTCTTGCACACAGAAAAAGCCTACAGCAAAGCATTAGAGATTTTCTGGGAAGGATTCCAAGAGAAAATGGGAGAAAGTGTGTTTGTGGTGGGGGGGCTGGAGTGGTGAGAACACGGACACTTCAATTCCAGGCTAGTAACGCATAGGTGTAAATTATCACTGAGTAGGGGAGGGGGCTGTCCGAGAGTGAAACACTGTCCAGGCAGGAGGTGAAGCGGGATCGAGATTCAGCCTGGGACAACGGATTCCCCTGTACTTCGGGGAAACTGTTCTTTCCCTTCTGATCGACTCAGAAGCATCCTGTTGGGTGGATTTCAACAGCTCACCCACTGAGAAGTCGATAGCCTTGCTGAAGTTACACATGGAGCATCCTTCAATTTTGGTTCCTCTCAGTTGCTCATGTTCCGATCTTAAGTTCATTTCACGTCAGATTCTGAGAAATTCTCTAGCTTTGAGATCTCCTCCTCCTCCATCTCTGCTTTCTCTTCCTCCTCCTCCATCTCTTCCTCCTCTTCCTCCTCCTCCCAACAGTTTGCAAGGAACCTCTTGAATTCTCCACTCTACGTCAGCAGAGATGCTTGGGGGACACTTTCACCAAAATTCTACATTGGGATGAGAAATTTTCGGACCATTTCTCATAGGAAGAGCTAACTGGCGAGGAATGTAGTTCAGCTCCTGCCAGCCTTCCTCCTTCCTTCTTCTCATCCCAAGGGCTCTCCTCATTCTCCTCCCCTCCCCTGCACATGACAAGATCAGCATCCTGCTTCCTGGCCTCCATTTCGCACGGTCCACAGTACCCCTTCCTCAACATCATTCCTGGCCTTCAATAAATTAAAGGAACAGCTTTGGGGAAAAGGTTAAATTGGCCTTTTTTTCCCCTGAGAGGGTGAAAAAACACCTCAGGACATTTCTGGAAAAAAAATGTCTTCTGAGGAATTTTGCCTCAGCTCTTGTTTTCATCTTTGCAGGTTCAGCACCTTTCTGAAGGACAGATGTCTAAGGGTGATTTGGGGTTCCATCTTGCATCTGATGCAGGACAAGATACTCTTCTGCCTTCTTGGCTGTATGGGCAGCACAGAGATCCTCACAGTTTCCCTGAAAGTTCTTCCCTCCTTGATTCCATTTTGAAGCGATTTCTCTTCTGGCATGTTCAATAGGCACAGTTGAGAAGAATGAGATGTCTGACAGAGCACTAACCTCTGGATGAGGAAGAGGATGACGATGCCCACCTTTTCTCCTGTTGCAAGGAACCTGAGGTGGCTTATGAGGTCTCCTCCTCTCCAATTCATCCTCACAACAACCCAGTGAGTTCCATTGCTGAGTGGGGACTAGAACCTATACGCCCACCTGCCCCTTAAGATCGGCAGCAGAAGCCCTGCTCCAGGAGCCCTCCTTGAAGGAGGCCAAGAGAGAACCTCCTTGGAGGAGGGACATCGCTGTGGTGGCGCCCTGGCTGTGGAATGCGCTCCCCAGAGAGGTCCTCCTGGCGCCGACGTGACATGCTTTTCAGTGCCAGGTCGAGACCTTGTTATTCTTCCACACTTTTAAAGTTTAGTTTTAACTATGCTTTTATGCTCGGTTTGTGGATCATTTATATTGTATTATTTGGGTGTATGTATTTATGGGATTTGAACTGTAAGCCGTCCTGAGACCCACTGGGTATTGGACGGGGTAAAAAATTACCCCCCCCCCCAAAAAGAACCCAGATCTCCTGAGCCTCAATCCCACACTCTCAACCATGATATCTCACCGGCTCTTATCTCCATATAAAATCGTTGTATGAAAACTCTTAGGGTGAGCTTCTATGCAGGTCCAGACACGAAAGCATCTTCCAGCATCCAGCACTGTGTCATCACGCATTCTGGTGCATTGGCATCACCACCACCTCCCAATGCAGCCGCTCTGCCATTTCTGGGCCTAAACGCAGGTGCGTCCCACGACGATGCTCTTTTCCCATCTGGCTTGCTCAGAGAAGTCCCCCTGCTCAAGCACGGCTTAGCAGAAGCCACCCCAGTCCTTTAAACCAACGTGCAAATATTTGCAGTACAAGCTCCGATCCGTACTGGGAGACTCGGAGATGATCCAGCTCACTTCCTTGCTAATGAGGGATTATTGTCACAGCTGGTAAAAGTTTTCATTTGAAACAGTATCCCAGAAGAAGGCAGAATTTTGCCAAAATCATCTCTCTCTCTCTCTGTAGGAAGTGATTCAGTATCGTGCAATGACATTTATTCAGAGAGCCGAGAGGACAATCGCCTCGCAGGACTCTGGAAAAGACACGTGCTTGGCCAGAAGGCTCCAATCTCCGGCAGTGGCTAAGATCAGAGCTGGTCATTCCAAATATGGCCCCAGCCCAACGTAGGTCCTTCCGGGTTTTGCATAGACCTGTGATGAGCTGCCACAACATCTGGTCCTGCTTTGGCATTTGGGTTCCGTGATCCTGCACATAATGGATTGCCGATCAGCTCCGGAGAATCCTTTGTGCATCGACCCAGGGCCCCCCAAACCAGATGTGAGAATACATCTGCTGAGAGTTCCCCGAAACAACCCCCGATCTCCCCCGTCCACCCATCATGAGCCAGACTGGGAGTTTAGACAGCCCCCATCCTCTTCCACACCAATCCTTCCTGAATTTTCCTGGGGCAACGCCCTTCAGCCACGGGGCTTCGCTTCCAAATGCCCTGATGAAAAATAGGGTGGTGGGAAAGAGGGTGAAATCTTGCCCCCCACACACACACACAACACCCGCTCATCTATTCAGTCATGCTGTTGGCATCACTATTGCTTAGAATGGATGTGTAAACTGTGGTTTGCAGGTTGCTGAGCTTGCAAAGAAGGGGATGATGGGGGTGAGCGAGGTAAACAAGGGTGTGGACAAATCTGGGGTCCGTGTCTCCCTTAAGGTAGATTTTAGTAAGCCACCATGATCAGTTTTCAGCCCTGAGCCTGGAGGAAACCACCCGCATCTTTCAGTGATGGTTAGACCCAGTACAGACATAACCATGGTTAGTCTTGCTTAACCTGGCTTATACTCCAAATGTACACTGCAAACCATGGTTAACTTGTAGTTCTAGGAAGAAACCAGTCGGTAGCAACTCAGCCACTGGGCCGCAGACCCTTTCATGCTGCAGCCTGAACAAAACTTTTGCAGGGTGTATTTTTAGAAGGCAGATCTAAAATTCATGATGGGTAGAGCTCCTCCAGCTGGGTTTAGAGAGCCTGTACAATTTCTCCTTGGATTCAGAAACAAGCGTGCTTTTTTCCAAGGCGTCAGTGAGTCTCTGCCATCACCCATGAAGTTGTCCTGAAGTGCAACATGAGAATTAAGCAATAAACTGACACATGGCGGCCTTCCTTAACCAACCCCTCAGAGGCAATGGACAGGGCTAGGAACATGGCTTGGGAGCAAGAGTGCTCAGTCAGCCCGACGCACCACATAGCCAAGCCCCCAAATGCAGCTTTCCAGCTCCTGGGCTGGAACGGAACGGAGGGCTTCCATCCCAGCCTTCTGCTCTTACCAGAGGGGTCGGAATCCAGCTGGTGAGTGATGGATCATCAAAGGACCTTCACTGTAGGTTCAGGTCAGTGGAACAGTGGATGAGGAGAGGGCCTCTGCTGGGCCAGGTGTGACGTCACACGGATCTCCGGACTCAGAAAACACGGGCACAAGCCGTCTTTCTGGGAGAGACACCATCACCTATTCAGAACAGCAGAACCCTCCCCTATTAGTTCTGCCAAGCAAAGGAGGAGGGGAATGGGGTGGGGAGATATTTCTCTTTTTCTAATTGCTAAGGCCACACAGCTCTGTGGCCAGTTAGCAAGGACGTGGTTTTCTCATTACAGCAATGCCAAGGAATTTCATTGTGGCGTTGTCGAGAGGTTGGCCGCTCCGTTCCCACCTCTGTTTGTCTTGGATCCTTGGTCGGCAGCCTGGATTTCTTCATCAGGTGTTTCTACGGCATCTTCACCGATGAGGTGGAAGCCACTCAAGGGTCACATGCTGTGCCTACATCAGTCTTCTTTTTAAACTGAGTTCAGAGGAGACCAGAAGCACAAAGAGCCACACCCTCAAGAAATATTGTTAGCCTTATCCGAAGCCTCGGCACTTTCCAGATGTTTTATGAAGCAGGAAAGATCCATGTTTGCCCAGCTTTGCCTTGCTTCACTTAGCTGCCAAGGATTGGGTGACATGAGTGGTCCCAGTGGAGAAAGGCAAAGACGATCAGTCAAGAATATGGAGAAAGATGCTTCACTGTAGGCCTCAAGCCCCATTACCTCTGGGTAGCTGGAGCAAGAATGGCACATACTTGGAAGGGGGAACAACTTGTTATAGATTACCACGTTGCTGTGGACAAAATGGTACAGAAACATAGAAACCAAGCGAGTCAGAAGGCCATCTAGTCTGATCCCCGACTCTGCTCACAACATGCCCACCATGTGGATGTCCAGCCTATCCTTGAACGCCCGTACTGATGGGTCCTCACCCACCTCCCCTGGAAGCCCATTCCACACCCTCGGGGTCCTAACTGTCAGGAAGTGCTTCCTGGCATCCAGATTGAACCTTGGTTCCCTGAGCTTAGCTCCATTGGAGCACGTCCTGCCTTCCTCTGCAGGGGAAAACAGGTCTCTTCCCACCTCCGCGTGATGCCCCCTCACATACCTGTATGTCGCCAACAGATCCCCTCCGAGTCTCCTCTTCTCCAGGCTGAAGAGACCCAGTTCCCTCAGTCTCGCCTCATGCGGCATCCCCTGCAAACCGGCCACCAACCTTGTGGCCCTACGCTGCACTGACTCCAACCTGGCTCTATCCTTCCTGTAATGAGGGGCCCAAAACTGAGCACAATACTCCAGTTGCGGGCACACCAGCGTCATACAGAGTGGTAGTAACACCTCTCTCGAGGAACACAGCTGAATCAGACACTCATTTTCCTTTCATTTACCCGGGTATCCTTTCCTCTGAGTTTTGCCCAACAAGAGAGGCAGTGTGGCGTAGTGGTTAAGAGCGTGGGACTGGGACTCAGAGGATCCGGGTTCGAGTCCCCGCTCAGCCATGGAGCCCACTGGGTGACTTTGGGCCAGTCACAGACCCTCAGCCCAACCTACCTCACAGGGTTGTTGTTATGGGGATAAGAAGGAGGAGAAGATGTAAGCTGCCTTGAGCCCTTTGTAGGAAAAAGGCAGGATATAAATCGAAAAATAAATAAATAAATAAATAAATAAAAAAGGTATGAACGAGCTTAGTTCTGCTTCTTCACCGTACCTCAGGGGTGTCCAAAGTGTGGCCCAGGGGCCACGTAAAGCCCACCAAGCCACAAAACCCTCCGTGGTGTTACTGGTTATGCCTTCCTTTTTTCTAACCTTTGACATGAGCCAAAACATGGAAGTGATTCCTTTCTTGCACAAGTTCTGGAAGTAGCAAGGGTACTCCCAGGAGTCTGTGTGTTGGTGTGTGCTTCTGTGAGCATGTGTGTGTGTGCGTGTGAGAGAGAGAGAGACCCTCGTGGCACTACCAATGTGTCCCTCCAGGTCAAAATGCTTGAGCGTCTCTGCCATTGACAAATTCTCAGAGACTTCATTTTATTTATTTCTTTAAACATTTATATGCCATCCTACACTATCTCGTCTCAGGACGGCTTACAAGACTAAAGCCAATAACCATAAAAACAATCAATAAAACAGTACAATAAAATTACTATAGACCAATACAAATAAATCCAATCCAAAGTGACTGTGGACACTAAAAATGCTAATTTTAAAAATGATGGTTAAATAAAAAAGTTTTAACCTGGTGCTGAAAAGAATATAGGAACATTTTTTGCATTTTTCTATGCTTCCACCATATTTCTGAAAACAATTACAACCCAATTAAATATGTTTCAGCGAAGAGAAGCACCTGATGCTTTAACCATTGCATCTAGTCTGAAAGCACTTTTGTTTTGTGTTAGTTTCCTGCAATGAGCAGAAGTTGGGATGATCGAAGACAAGAGAATGCCACTGGAAAAAGAACCTCTGTGGGTAATTTTCACGTCACATTGCTCTCTAAATGTTAAGGGGAACAGATCATGACAGAGCGACTTTCTCTGCCCTTTTTGCAGCAGCCAGTATATGTGGGAAACAAGGTACAAAGGAGAGAGGAAGCCGCACAGGGTCGGACCAAACTGGTGTGCATGCATGTTGTGCTTCTGACATTGCAGGTAGCATCTGGCCATGATGACGCTTGACCACTGAGAGCTTCTCTTCCATGAAGAGCCCTGTTGGATTGGGCTACGGATCTCTCAGCCCATCATTCTGATTGCACAGGGGCCAACCCACTGCTCAGCAGGACATGAGCACAACAGAACTTCTTTCCCATGTTCCCCAGCAGCTGGGGTGCCCAGGAGTCCTGCCTCTGATACCAGAGGATGCATGTAGCCATCAGAACCTCTACTTTTCCCCTCCATGAATGTGCCAATCAACTTTCAGAACCATGCAAATGAGTGGCCATCGCTCCACTCTTGTGGTTCAACCTTCCGCCATATGAGGACGCCCTCCACCCCATCAGCCCCCAGCCAGTTCCATGGCTTGCTTGCTTTGTGTCCCAACAGGAGAACCATCATCCAGCGTCTTCCAGAACCTCTCATTTTTGCCAAAGTCCCTCTGGAGGATTTTTTAAAAACTTCAGCATCTTCGCGACATTGCTCTAGGGAAGCGGTGGTGATGCAGTGTCCGCACTGGACAACATCCCGTTATCCCCCAGTTCCCTCCGCAGCAGACGCGGCGGCATTTTGGGCAACAAACGTGTCTTCTGTCGGGGCCTGGAGGGTTACAACATGCGTTTTACAACTCTTAAGGCAAGAAAGAAAAAGGGAGGCGCCTTCACAGAAACCAGTTGACTCTGACCCATTGTTTCCACTTGAAATAATAAAGTGTACGGATGATGAATGCTTCCTTATCTTGGCTGCCTTCCTGCTACAGGGGAAACGGTTGGCTGGTACAGATCAGGACCACAAAGGAAAAACAGCCCGTGTGCAGCCAAACACGCCACCACCGGCTGCTTACACGCACCCTGCCGTTTGCAAAGGGGTTCTCTTCCATCTTCCCAGGCAAAAAGCAGGCAGAGAGCAAGACGGACAGGCGAAGGGGCCGCTGCCTTTCTGCTCCCGCTACACTATTTTGAGGGAAGAGCAGCCGTGGGGAGGATAAGGAGCAATGGGAAAGAGATGGAACCTTCCAGCCCCGAACACACTCGGGACATTTGAGGAGTGTCTCTTTCCCTGCCGACTTTTTCCGTGCACATTCCCAAGCCAGTGTTATGGAAAAAGAAGTGGGAGGCAGTGGAGGTGGAGGTGGAGCTGTCTCTTGGAGCTGAATCGCAGGAGAAGCAACCAAACACAATGAATTTGTCATCACTGGGGAAGATGAGAGGGTGAGTTACACCCCTGGGAACGGATCTGACCTTCATTTGTGTGTGTGCCTGTGTGCGTGTGCACATGTGTGTGTGTGTGCTGGAGTGGAAACCAGGACAATGTAAGCCGCTGTTTTTCCAAACTGTTGTTTGTTTAACTTAACCGAACGTACAAATCCAGCCATTCCTTAGAACGTTTCGGAAGAAGGTCGTGGTGAGACTAGGTTGGGGATTTAGATGAGTTCTGCAGCACCCAACTCTCTCGACACCCTGCTTTGGGCAGTAACAGGTTACTATCTACAGAGGAGACTGGCCCATCTGAATGGGCTTGAGTAATTGTTAATAGCATTGTTACTATTATTATTTTCAGATCCACGGAATTCCCCCAGTGAACCTACCCCAAAGTCTAGGCCCCCATCATGCATCGATCTAATTCCCGATCTGCATTTCTGTGCTGTCCCTCATGGTCAGCTCCTGCTCTAGAAACTTTTCAGCTGCCCCAGCCCTTTCTCCGAGGTACCTGCCCTTAGCTGCTGAAAGCGGTGGGCCGCTGCAAAGCCCTAGCTGGGATGCTACAGAGCCGTGGTCCCCGATCTCGCAGGGCCTGATGGAGACCCAACCCACAATCTCATTCTGAGACACTAGTCCCAGGATCTGGGGGAAGTCTGAGCCCTGTTCAGTGGGATGTCCAGATAAGGAAACATCCCCCCTGCTGCATAGCAATAAAAGCTACCCTCATTTGATTTTTTCTGAACAAAGCGAAACACATACCCTACATACCTTACACAGCCGTTAACAGGCATGTAAACAAACCAGCAACCTTCTTCCAGAGGACAAGAGAGCCTCCAAAAGTAGACATGGATACATATAATAAAGTTTCCTCTGTGTATAAAACATATTTTTGCCTAAATCCTCAGGCCAGGCATCCCTTTCCACATGGTGGGTTGGTCACTTTTATTCTGTTTTCATTAATGGCCAATATTATTGTCTATTTAATGGGGTTGTGGCTTTTTTGACAACTGTGACCTGGATTTATTTGAAACAGGCAAATACAATCAGATGATAGTTGATCGTAATTGTGTATTCGGGTGTTATACAATGGTTTGGGAATGGAATAGGTGTTGTCACCCTGGTGAGTGACTTTTTTGGGAGATGAAGAGGGGAGTGTGACCCTGTTACTTGGAGGCAAATGTAGTTGTCCATTTTTTAAAAATAACCAAATGCACATTCCACTCCGAAGCCAAAATACAAAATGCACACATAGGTGGAATTTCAATATTTTAGGGGTATTTCTGCATTGATGTGCCTGTTTGTGCAAAACTGTGGCAATTTTGTGCTTCACACCCACTTTTGATATGGACACAGAATGGATTTTACAAAGTCCATGTACCCCAAAAAGAACAGGTGAAAGAGCTGAGTATGTTTCGTCTGGAGGAGAGAAGATTAAGAGAAGAGCTGACTGATGTGTCATCAGATGTGTGAAAGTTCCTGCTGCAGAAGATGGAGCAAACTCAGTCTTTCCAGAAGGCAGGAATAGGACGGAATGTGGCAGGGAAGAAAATTTTGACTAAACAGTAGGGAAACTTACTAACTTTGTGGGCTATTCAGCAATGGAAAAGGGATGTGGTAGGTTCTTCTTCACTGGAGAAATTTTAGAAGAAATGGGATGCCCTTCTGGCAGAAAAGCTGTAACTGAATCTCATTTTGCAGAGTTTGCCCTGAGCATGGGGGTGGACTAGATGATCTCCACGTTTCCATCCAAGCCTATGATGCTATGAAGCTCCTTCTGCTTAGATCTGACAGCTGGGGAACAAAACAGAACTATTACTTCTAATAACTTGGGAATGATGGTTTGAAAGTCTCCTGGGCATCGAGCAAAATATTTCAACCCACCGCCAACCCATTCAGCTAAGGGCAGGCACTTCCAACAATATGATTTTTTTTGACAACGAGTACTGGGCATCTGCTGAAAAACCCTGCTGCTCTGAAAGCATTTTTGTATCAAAATCCAAACCATGAAAACTCAGTGCATCACTAGGCACAACCACTGAAAAGGTGGATGGGAAGGGAAGCATAGAATTCAGTGCATGCATTAAATTTAAATATCTGCATGAATTATGGAAGTGTGGCGATACTGTCGAACCAGTCTTAAAGTCTGAAAGGCACAGAACTTGGCTAGAACAGCCCTCATGGTGCCTTGGTGTGGTTTTGTTTACTTATTTATTTAAAACATTTCTATGCCGCCCCCATCACAACAAAGCCTCGGGGCGGCTCACCACGTAATTAAAAATGTATAAATAACACTAAATACAATAAAGATTAAAAAGCCCGGTAACATCTCAGCTAAAAATTTAAAATTCTATAAATACATAATAAATTAACAAGGAAAATAAGTTTTAAATAAAAAGGTCTTAAGCTGGCGCCGAAACACAAATAACGACGGCGCCAGGCGGACCTCTCTGGGGAGCACATTCCATAGGTGGGGTGCCACCGCAGAAAAGGCCCTCCTCCGGGTACTCACCCTCCTGATGTCTTTCACGGAGGGTTCCCAAAGAAGGGCATCTGTTGCCGATCTCAAGGGGCGGGAGGGCATATATGGACGCAAGTGTTCCTTTAGATATAATGGTTTATTTCTAGAGGGAATGGATGATCCTTGGAGTAAGTTGGCCAGTAAATCAGGGATCTCAGATTCCTGCAAGAAAAGATCTAAAGTTCCAGTCAATGGCTCAAGGCTGACTGTTCTTCAAATTCAAACTCCTTGGGGAGTTCCTAGGATGATAAAGATGCTCTACCCTCACCTTCAAATCAACTCCCTCCAGAAAATTCCAATATTGGGTCATAACGGTAGCTAGCTGAAGGGGAACACGTACGGACGGTGGATGAACCTGTGAGGGATCCGAATCTTTCTTTGATTCCCACAACCCACCACCGTTTATCTTCTGTGCTCTTTTCTCTCCCCCCATCAGCGGCTGCTTCACCCCATTCTTAATATGGTTCGTCTCCTGCTAGGTTGATCTCTTTTGCCCGCATTGTGCTATGGAATCCATCAGAATGGTCTTGTAACAAGGTAGGAAGCCAATTCGGTAGGTAGTCAAGGAAGCCAATTCGGAGTGAGGGCAGTGCTGCCGGCTCAGAACTGCCTTTATGCTCTGCCTCTTTGCCCTTCTTGCTCCATCCACATCACACCCAGTGGATGTGATTCAGCCTGATTCAGGACCACCTTCTAGAGCGTGTGCTCTGGACAGACCGCGGTCTCATGATCCGATTCCTAGAACTCGCAGAGGGGGCAGGCAAAGAGAAATCTCCCCCATCCTCCCCCCTCTTTCACTGGCTTCAACTCCCAGTCTTCTTCACGCACAGAATCTCTGCTTTGCCCCTGAGGCGTAGCCCCTCTCCCTCAGGTCTTGGTCCCACCTCCATAAAACACCACCCCTTTGGCAGGCAGCCGTCCCCAAGTGGAGCCCTGGCCACCGGTCCCTGGCCCCTTGGGTAACTGCCCCGTCACCTACATATACTGAATCCACTCCTCACAGCATATCAGGATATTGTGGCTATTTTCTTTTACAACCTAAAAATCCAGCTGAAGATTCTCTAGGGAATCTAACTAACACTGATATTGCTAATAGACATGATGTAGTTCACAGTTAAGCTCACTTAAGTCTCCGCATATTACCCACAGTTTACAGATGAAATCATTTTTGGTGATAGAAATGGAGGCGATAGGCAGTACATTCATTGCAATAATATTTTTTCTCTCTCTCTGCAAAATTGGGGCCCGTTGCCCATTTTATACACATGGAGCTGTTTTATTGGGGTAATTGGCCACCTAAGAACACAGAATCAGCCTAACCTTCTCCAGTATTGCAAACTGG
The DNA here is from genome assembly GCF_004798865.1 of Varanus komodoensis. NCBI lineage: Eukaryota > Metazoa > Chordata > Lepidosauria > Squamata > Varanidae > Varanus > Varanus komodoensis. The sequence continues at coordinate 6,440,029 of NW_025335440.1, forward strand.
AGCACTTGGTGGGAGTGAACGGGACCTGGCAAAGAAGAATTGGGACCACTCTGTGATGCTCCTGGTTTAGAAACATAGAAACTGAATTAGGCAGAAGGGGTCTCCTGGTCCATCTAGTCTGACCCGCTCATGACATGCCTACCATGGGCATGTCCAGCCTGTCCTTGAACACCCGCACCGATGGGGCCTCAACGACCTCCCGTGGAAGCCCATTCCACGCCCTCGGGGTCCTGACTGTCAGGAAGTGCTTCCTGGCATCCAAATTGAACCTCGGTTCCTTGAGCTTGGCTCCATTGGAGCGCATCCTGCCCTCCACTGCAGAGGAGAACAGGTCTCTATCCACCTCCGTGTGACGCCCCCTCAAGTACGTATATGTCACCGATATGTTGCTCCTTAAGTACCAGTCCTCCATCGTTTCCTGCTTCCTCCCCAACTGATGGTCACTCCTGTTACTCATCTCTTCTGAGACAGGTGGACATGTCTCCATCACCGGCCAATGGACCAGCGTCCATCTCCAGATCAGCTGCCAGGCTCCCTTGGATTTCACTGCACATGTCGTTCTTTAGTGAGATATAACGAGAAGCCAAGCAATGGCTTGGGTCCCGGGTACCTGAAGGAGCACCACCTTCCCTATGTGCCGACCCGCCCCTTGGGATCTGGGGCAGAGGCCCTTCTCCGGGAGCCCTCTTTGAAGGAAATCAGGAGGGTGATTAGGGTAGGAGAAGGGCCTTTTTGGTGGTGGCACCCGATTGTGGAACACGATCCCCAGGGAGGCTCGCCTGGCACCATCACTTTATTCTTTTTGGTGTCATCGAAGCCCTTTTTATTTTCCCAATATTTCAACAGTTAATTGGTTTTACCCTCATTTTTCTCACCGTTATGGGGGGCAGTGTGTTGTGTGTTGGTTGCTGTCTATGGCTGCTTTGCTTTTTGGTTTTTTGTAAACCATCCAGAGACTTTTAGTATTGTGGCAGCATATAAACACTTTAAATAAATAAATTAAATAAATAATATGTTTCTGGCCAGAGGAACTTACATTTAATATACACAATTGGGGTGGAAAGAGCTGGATGGCAGGATGAGGGAAGCAAAGGGAGGTGGGGGAAAATGTGTATTGGGTTGAGTTAGACTCAGGTTCATTCAAGGTGACTGGAAATCAGCACGGTTCATCTCCACGGCTCTATCCAAATTTTTCTCCCCACCCCACCCCGCCAGCTCCCCCCCTCCTGCACCTCCATTCCAGGACTAGAGGCCAAAGGAATAGATCAAATGGATGGATAGCCTTTACAATCACAATCACATGCTTGAAATGTCTTGTTTCCCCTCTTTGACGCGGCACAAGCTCGAGCCAAAAGCTGCCGGGGACTTGGCCTGGCGTGCACGAGACATAACACAAAAAGGGGGCCGGTCGCTCCCCCCACCCCTTCCATCGCTCCCGCATAAACCCTGGCATGCCGAGGGGCAGTCCAGCTTGCCTTACAGGCTGAGGAGGAAGCCTGCAGTTCTGGCAGGGTGTATTTATTGAAAAGAGAAAGGAATGAGGTTAATCCGGATAATGAGCCCGTGTTTCTCTCCAGTGAAAGAACAAGGGAGAAAGGAAAAAGAAGAAAAGACCTAGAGCCAGGAGAAATAAATGTGATTGAGGGTTTGCTTCGTATTCTTCTTCTCAGTTTCCCTCTGCAGAATGGGGCCGATGGATAGGAAAAGGCAAAGAGCTCAGTCCGCTGGAGAGATCCTCTTCTGAATTATTGGGTTTGGAACAGGATCAGCCTCTCTTCTCAATGCTAAGGGACTAATCCTACTCGGTTTGGACAGAAAAAATACTGGGGCTTCCTTGAGGAGTCCATCCATCTCTTGTCTGGCCTTCCTTCTCTTCTGCCTTCAACTTTCTCTAGCAAGAGGATCTCCAGGGAGTCTTGTCCTCTCATGATGTGTCCAAAGAATAAACACCTCCATTTGTGAAACACATTAGACGTTTGCAAAAATCGTGCAAGCTGTGGCTGGAACAGATGGTGGATTGAGATTGCGTACTGTCATGTAATGAGCGATGGCTGAGGAGCTGGCAGGGCAGGTGTGAACGGCAAGCTGGTCCATGCATGGTCAGATCCACCAGGATCCTACGTTCTTGCTATATTGCTCAAGTCATCTCCTGATCGGAAATTTTGCTAGGCATTTCTTTCAAATCCACGTTGACCATCTTGAGGTCTAGAAGCACTGTTTTTAAAAAGAATGTATTGAAACAGTTCCCCCGCCTTCCCCCAAACCATTCAGTCTGATGACTTCCGTGTCCCCAGTCTCTGTTTTCTTCTTGCGGAACAAAAGATTATGTCCTGGTTGGATCACTTAACTCCTGCAGCTTGTACCGTATACATAAAATCATTCTGTGAATGTTGCTTGCAGTCTGCTAAAAGAGACTTGCAAAATTGGCCAGAGTTAATTTGTTATTGCTTGTAAGTGTCATTTTTCATATGCCACGGTTTTTAATGTGTATATATATTAGAAAAGGTGTTTTGAAATCATTTCACAGACTCATTAAAAATGACTTTGCAATGCTAAACCAAAAGTCCAAGCACTCAAGAAATAGGTCTTAAGCTCCTCCATCTCTCTCTCTCCCTCCCTCTCTCTCTCTGCATTCATGTTTTGCTTTTCAGCAATTTTATTGAGTTATTCTTTGGTCATGTACACCTTAATTAAGTTTTTATGAGCGATCTTTTATGAACGAGGGTCTCAGGGCAGCTTTACCACATGCCTGACTCCACAGTGGCTGCCACTTTGCACGGAAACAGCTTTTGAAATTATTTCTGCCCGATCTCATCCCGGCAACATTCAGAGGGAGGCGTCTTTCACCGTCATGTCTTTCGCTCTGATTAAAAAAAAAAAAAGTTTGTAAATATGGGTGCTGTTTTGGGGAAAAAATGGAGAGAGACAGTTCTTGTCTTTGTACACAGAGAGTTAGCTGGGCTCACTGCAAAGCCCCTCTCCCCAGGGGATCAGACAAACAGACCATGTCGTAATAGTCATTGAATATTATTTTGTTGATTTTTACTTTGCTCAATTGTTTTCTTTATTCAACGGTCTTGAGAGAAACCAGGGCATGCAACACCTTCCTTGGTTCCCACTGGAACACCCAACTCCTCCCAATTTGTATTTTAGAAATATATATTTTCACCCAGCAGCTGGGACGCTTCAGAGTAAAGCTTTGGCGTCACTGTTTTAATTTCCCAGCACTGCCTCTGGGCAGGTGAGTTGTCCTTTGTGATTACCCACGGCGGTGTCTCAGGTCCACGTTCCCATGGGCCTGCAGGCTGCCCTGCCCTTGCCATTAACTCATTTCAAACCAGGCTGCACCCAATCACTTCACGTCTGTTATTTGCCCATTAAATAAGGGTGCAATTTAAGACAACTCTGGATCAGCCAATGGACCATCCAGTCCTGCACTCCATTCCCACGGAGACTTGCCAACTGCCCACATGAGCCCTCGAGCAGGATGAGTGCAAGATGAGAGCCAGGGTGGCGTAGTGGTTAAGAGCATGGGACTGGGACTCAGAGGATCCGAGTTCAAGTCCCCGCTCGGCTATGGAGCCAATTGGGTGACTCTGGGCCAGTCACAGACTCTCAGCCCAGCCTACCTCACAGGGTTGTTGTTGTGGGGATAAGATGGAGGAGGAGAGATGATGTACACTGCCTTGAGCCCTTTGTAGGAAAAGGCAGGATATAAATCGGGAAAAAAAAGATGCTTTGCTTGCCCAAGCACCCCTTCCAAGACACCGTGACGCACTCACTAGGAGCTCCGTCTCCTAGGAAAAACTCCATTCCATTTACTGTACAGCCTGCAACATTTTATGCATGTCTCCCCCTCCTTATTTTTCCCCCAGAGCTAAAACCTTCCAAACTCTGCTACTTTCCCCCATAGAAGAGCTGATTCCAACTGTTCCACAGTTGGGGTGCCACCATGGAAAAGTCCTGCTCCTAATTTCCTTCAAAGAGGGCTCCCAGAAAGGAAGGGAGTTTCCAACTCTCAAGTCATCCTAAGTGAAACTTTGCAGCCATCACCTATGAAGAGCAGTAACAGTAACTGGTAAATGATGGAAAGCAGAGGGTAGAAATAAATGGAAAATTCTCCCAATGGATGGATGTATACAGTGGACTCCCACAATATCTGTACTGGGACCTGTTTTCAACTCGTTCATCAATGAATTGGAATTAGGAGTGGCAGTTACAATGGCAGATGGCACCCAATTATTTAGGGTGGTGAAAAACTGTTTTTAACAAATGGATTATGTCAAGAGCTCCAAAAGGATCTCTCCAAACTGGATGATTGGCTATGGAGTGGCAAAGGCAATTCAGTAGAAGTGGCACATGTAGAAGCAACATAAAATACAATCTTAGTTTCATGCATGTGTTCCTTACGGCTCAGGTGGACCAGAGCAGTGCTCCGTCAGGTTTTGTGCATCAAGGTATTGATCAGAGAAGATGACGGTGTGGAATTTGGGGAAGGGATGGAAACAGCCGTCTCAAGTTGGTTCAATGGTTCAATGGTTATATTTTCTAGCCTGTTCACCTGAAAGGATTCCAGACCTTTTTCAAAGATCAGTTTCAAAGAGGAATTTAAAAAGGAAAAAATGAGAAGACAACAGCCAGTTTATCCCATCTGTATCCCCGTCTTTATCCCTGCACAACTTTTATTCCAGTCTTGGTCGTTTCCAACCGCCAAGCTGAGAATCACCCTTGTTACGGATAACCAATGATGCCCTTCCAGCCCCACCTCTACAAGGGGAAACACTCCTTCCCCCAGGTCCTTGTTCCAGATCTAGTTCCCAGATGAAGAATCTTCAGGATATAAACTTGTGTTTGTACCCAAGGCAAGGAATTCACGACCGCTCATGAGACTGAACTGGCGGAGGGGGGATCAGACAACAGATTAATTTCCCCTGAATTATTCTGTTTTTCAACAGGCAAACTGGCAGGGCAGGTCTAAGGATCGCTTGTTGCTTTGTAAAGTTTCAGATGCTAAAAAAGAAACAGCATCAATTCAGTGCACAGGAAGTCATTAACGGACATCAGCTCAGGATGTAAGAGAGGCAATTGCTCGTAATCACAGACCTTTTTATAACTGGAGGTTCTCACCCCTTTCTAGGTGCAGCCGTGGAGTTGATGCCACGGGAAAGTTTCTCTTCCTGGTGAGGAATAGCCAAGGGTGAGCGTCAGTTCACTTTGTGGTATCATTGTGAGAACTAGACAAGGGAAGGACGTTGGCAGCCCCCTCTGGGTGGGCAGGTCCTTCGAGCATTTGGAAGAAGGACGTTACATTCACAGCTAGTTGAGCGTTAACAGAAAATTGGTATACAATGTTTTTTCAGTGGTATATTTCCCCAGAAGGTACAGAAAAAATAGACAAGAACTATCATGGGAACTGTTGAGAATGTAATAAAGTAGGCAGGACTTTTTACCATGTGTGGTAGACTTGTGAAATAATTAAAAGATTTTGGAAGCTGATACATGCAGAAATACAAAAACTCTTTAAGGCTAAGTTTCCTATGGGTCTGAAGACTATGCTTTTGAACAGAATGCCAGAGACTTTTCAAAGAACGTGAGTTATTCAAATGCAAGATAACTGCAGCAAGAATTACAATTGCTTCTAAATGGAAGACACCCGAATGTCCAACAATTGAAAATAAGTTGGAAGAGTATGCAGGGATGGCACAATTAACTAATTATGTCAACAGAAGGGGAATTTAATGAAAAATGGAAATTCTATTATATCCAGGATAATTAATATGCTATAAAAGGAAGCTCATTAAATGATTTATAATTGATTTGAAGCAATTGGAAAATTTGTCAGTATAGTGAACTATAGTCATTCTTTTTTTGAGCTTCGGTAGAGAATTGATTGACAGAAAGACAGAAATTTTTGGTCTCTTTGGAAATGTGCTGGTTATGAAAGTATAACTTTCCTTTTTTAAAGTCACTTGGCAATTTTATTTCTTTTTTTTTCTTATGCCCTTCTTTCTGTATCTTATTTGTTTTAAGAAAACCAAAATAAATCAATAAAACAATAACATAAAATAGATAATGATAATAAAATATAAAATTAAAATAAAAGAATAATAAAAGAATGCCTTGTTGTGACGTCTGGGAAAGTCATGTCCATTGGCTGAGAAAGACACTCACAGGTTTCTGTATAGCCTGAAGTGCCTGATCCTGCCTAATCTTGGAAGCTAAACAAGGTCAGGCCTGGTTGAAGCCTGGATGGGTGACTAAAATGTTGTGAACTTCTGAGAGAGCTTTGAGTACGTGTGGTATAGAAGTGCAATGTAATAATAATTATTAATAATAATTGGGGCCAGTAGTTCCGCAGTGCCACAATTATTTATTTATTTATCGATTTATTTCCTGCCCTTTTCCTCCAAAGGGCTCAAGGCAGCTTACACCTCCTTCATCATCTTATCCCACAACAACAACCCTGTGTGGTAGGCTGGGCTGAGAGTCTGTGACAGGCCCAGAGTCCCCCAGTGGGCTCCATGGCCGAGCGGGGACTCGAACCCAGATCGCCTGAGCCCCAGTCCCACGCTCTTAACCACTGCATCACCCTGGCTCTCAGTGTCTCTAGGTCCTAAGGCATGAGTGCAGCTTTCAGTTTGAGAGATGCTACTCCATTCACACCCTGTAGAGTCATGTGTGGATTCATCTATGAATCCATCGCTTCATCCATTGATTTCTGGATTTTGCAGCCGTTGAGATACGGCGTTGGCTGCCAGCGCCCCTCTAGGGGACTTTCCTTTGGATGGCGACAGAGGGGGAAATGGCTGCTGGCGGCTATCAAGAAGCTCTGGATTCCATCCAAGACCGGCTTCTTTGGAGCAGCTGTGGGACGGGAATCTGGCTTTAACCATGACTTGTGGGCCTCCAGAGGTGGAAGCAGGGAGCTGGATGAGATGGGGCATATTGGCCTGATCGGAGAGGACTCTTCTTGTCTTCTCACTCTGAGTTGGATCCTTTCCAGGATGGGAGTCAAACTCCACTTCAGAAAAGCTTTTGTGGGGATTTCCTCGAGCAGTAGGTGCAGCCAAAGGTCCCTAGAGTCACGGCCAAATTGCTAGCTGTGATTTGTTCCTGCCAGTAGTCTTGGAAGAGGTCCTTCAACCCTATAGAATGGGGGAGAGCTCATGGATTTGCCCAATGATTCGGTTTTTGGTGGGGCCAGGGATAAAGGGCATGGAGAGTGAGCGATCACAGATGACCCCTGGGAAACCCCGGGGGCAGGAAACGGCCCGTGGACTGAAGGTTCTGCACTCCTACTTTAAAGGAACATCAGCAAACCCAGATAAGCACGAGGTACTTGGGGTCTTGAGGTCCCAGGTATTTATTCACTGCACCAACTTACCAGAAGATGGAGCTGATGGAGGAGCCATCAGAGAACTCCTTAGTGGATTCACGTGAATTGTGGTGTCTGTGAAGATGACCTACAGATTCTCCTGCTTTTTCTTGAGTTGTACAGATTTTTACTCTGCAGATTTACAACCGAAGTTGTAGAAAAATACAGGAAAAAAGCAAAATGAAAATGCACATTTTCTCCCCATAAGCTTAAATGTGAAAAATGCACATCTGGGGGATTTATATTTCATTAATTTCTTTTATTTATCATTCCATATCTGAACATTTTCAGGAGTGGTGAACAATGATAAAAGAGATAAATAACTAAAAACAATGCATTATAAACAAAACTGTAGCTTGTCACCAGGGTAGGCATCCCACCACAAAGGATAGCTTTCAACAGATGCCGGAGACAATGCCAGGGGCTGCCTTGTGCATTTGTGCGATCTGGGGGTATTAGTGGATTTTCAGAAGTGCAAATTTGCACACCTGTGATTTTGTACAAGGGAAAATCAATGCACATTTGGGGAATGGAAAAAAACTCTGTATTTGTAGATTTTGCAGCAAAAATAGTGTAGTTGTACTAGCAAACAACTTTCTATGCTGGACGCGCACATGGTGGGCATGTCGTGAGCGGAGCCGGCTGGTGCCGGAGGTCAGACTAGATGGCCCGGGAGACCCCTTCTGACTTGCTCTGTTTTTATGTTTCTAACTTTTCCAGGCAGGTACAGGTGAGGCTGTATCTTTCAGAGCAATTGGTTAATTCGTGTGGGGTAAAACCCAAGGGAGATGGCTAGCACTCTGCACGAACTCTATGTGCAGCTTAGGGTGACTTTGAGTAAGGAAAGGGTCTTTTTAGTCATGGCACCTTGATCATACAATGCCCCTGTACTGTGTGTTTTTCAGAACTAGATGAAGGCACTACATGTTTATTTTCAGGGTTTTTTAGTTCTTGAAGGATGGGTGGGTGGGTTGATTTTTTAAAAAGACCTTTACACTGGCTGCTACTCTGATTTAATTTTCTTTTAAAGTTTTAAAGTATTATGTATTATCATGGTATTTTGGAGATTGTGTGAACTGCTTGGCCACAGAGGGGTATAGAAATATCCAACATTTTAAAATGTTTAACTTAAAATTTAAATGTAACATTTAAATTAAACATTTAAATTAAATTAAATGTTAATTTAAAAACATGAAATAAACTCTAAAACAAAAAAGAATGTTGAATCAAGACAGTTGAGACTTTTTCAAAGAGGAAATTCAAGGTAGGACAAACCCACAAAAAGTTCGCCTTGTTCTCCTAACTTTTTTCAGCTCTACAGATCTCTTCCACCAAGCCCATCCAAAAGGAAACTCTGCTGAATCACAGATTTGCTGAATGGCAGACCAGCCCTGTTTGGTTTGAAATGCGCAGCCAGAATAATATGTTCCATTTGTGCAATTAGTAATAATACTCATGAAGGGATGGAACGGAAGGAAGATGGGATAACCTTGGAAGCACAGGAGTGGCCTTAAAACTACTGATAAAGTCATGAAGGGGAGAAAAGAGGTGGAAAATGGACTTGGAAGCCGTCGGCAAGTTGAAGGCAGGGCTGGCAAAAATGTGTGAGAGCTTGACTCCCAAATACGAGAGCGACTCGAGGTCAGGAGAAACAAAGGGAAAGTCTTGCCCCTTTGACAGAGCAGAAGGAACGGATGAAGGGAGAAGTCAAATATTGCTAAGAATATATGGATTATGCAAACTTTCTTGCTAACCTTATTTCTGTTATTTGCAAAGTGTGCCTCAAAACTCTTTGCTTTAAGATGAAAGGGGTGAGACATTGGGATTCTATGGTAGGCTTGGCTAATCTTATTGAAACTCTGCAGAATCTCTCGGAATCTCTTTGCATTGTCGACCTGGTCAGGACCTTGGGGTTTGCACCCCCAAGCTGGATTCCTTGCACACCCATAGCTCTAGCAAGCTGTAAAACATGGCGGGGTCATTAAATATTATTATTATTATTATTATTATTATTATTATTATTATTATTATTATTATTACATTTATATGCCGCCCCTTGCCGAAGCCTCGGGGCGGCTTACAACACAATAAAATACATTGAAATACAATAGAACATAATAAATTACCATTAAATACAAAAATACAAAAAATACACTGAGATACAAACATAATAATATAAAATTAAAATTAACAGAATAAAATAAGTAAATAAAGAATATAGGAGGAGAAAAGAGAAGGAAGAAGAAGTTGCCCTGGCCAGATCATATATTTTAAATAGTCATGGTTAGTTCCCACAACCTTCAAAGGGTCTGCTCCAAAACCGGCTAAGGCTGGATCGAACCCACTGTAGATGGCCTGGCACGCCAGAAAAGTGATGCGCCAGCCAACTATGGGTTCTCTACTCCCTGTGTAAAGTCCACTTAGCATACTCCGCCCTGTTCCTGCCAAATTGCTGATTTTTTTATCATTATTATTATAACATTTCTATGCCGCCCCTTGCCGAAGCCTCGGGGCGGCTTACAACACAATAAAATACATTGAAATACAATAGAACATAATAAATTACCATTAAATACAAAAATACAAAATTTGATTATTGGGTCAAGCTGTACCACCCAGAAGGGATTTCTAGCCCTCTGGAACCACTGTCCGTGCCAGTCTTCACCAACCCGATGCCCTCCACAGGCACTGGACTACAGTTCCCAGCATCCCCAACCAGCCATGAGCATTGTAGGCTGGCATTTCCACAAGGTTGGAGAAGACTAGTCTAGACAACAGGGTGAGCCCCAAGAATCTGGAAGCTGTTCATGCCATCCCGTAATTCTACCGACAGTGCCCGTTGTGATGGATAGCCTTCTAAAGAGGAAATTCGCATAGATAATACTGGACATTGGGAATGAGAGGAAGGTGAGCTCAGGGTTGATAGTCTGCAAATAGTTTTGGCAGGCACGTGCCGGGGCTTTGACCAGGGCAAGCAGAAACAGAGTGCCCCTGCGTCCCAGCTGTGGTGTGGACCATTTATTATTATTATTATTATTATTACTATTATTAGAACATTTCTATGCCGCCCCTTGCTGAAGCCTTGGGGTGGCTTACAACACAATACAATACAATACAATACAATACAAAAATAACAATATAAAATTAAAATTAATAATATAAAATAAATAAAAAATATAAATGATATAAAAGAAGTTATAAAAGAAAAGTTATAAAAGAAAAGAAAAGAAGAAACATCAGAGACTAGATACCCCAGTAAGAACATACAAAAGGCCCTGCCAGATCAGACCACGTGCCCCTCTAGTCCAGCACTCCATACACACAGTGACAGGTGGCTCTCCAAAGGATCCCCGAAGCAGGGTGGGCGGAAGACCTCCACCTGCCCAGCCCTCAGCGCCTGGTGTGTGCAGGCAGGCCCGCTCTGGTGCAGGAGGGAGCCCCTGGCCAGCAAGGCTAGTAGCCACAGACAACCTCCCCCCTCTGTCCAATCCCTTTTAAAGCCATCCAGATGGGCAGCAGCACCGCTTCCCATGGCAGCAAATTCCATAGATAGCTCCCGACATTCCTCTGCTCCTCCTGTGTGAAGAGCCATGTGTGGGACAAGACAGTTTGATGGAGGGCAAGAGAGCTCCTGACATTCCTCCACTTCTTCTTCCGAGCTGCTCCTTCTCCCAGGACAACATACAGTGGTTGGCCTAAGTCAGGCACCGAAGGGATGTGGGGATCGCACCCAGGTGACCACGGGGAGTGATCATCTATGCAGAGGTGATGGGAACCAGGAGTGAGTTCCTTGGCTGTCCCACCTGTGATGTCAAGGGGATGCCAGCCAGGCAGCTGGGAAAGTTTTCCAGTTCAGCTCCAAACCACGTAGGCCCCAGTTTCTGTTTACTTTCCCCCTCTGCTCTGAAAAAGGGCAGTGAGAGATGGAGGGACGAGTGCCTGCCTGGGCACTGTGCCAGCGCTGCTGCTGATGCGTCTTTCCAGATGAAGAGCATGGTTGCCCCATGTCCCAGTGAGGTGCCTTGCAGAGGGAGGCAAGCACGGGCCCACGCTGACTCCGGAATCACAGATGGAGGCTCTTCATGGCAACGGAATTATGGGATGGAGTCTCCTAACTCAGCACGAGCCGGCTCCCAGATTCTTGGGGACCGTGCTTTTGTCCGAACTGGCCTTCCCCAGTCTGGTGCCCCACAGGACTGCTGGACCAACATGTCTTTGCAAGCGCAAATGAAATGCTCGTACGTGGTTATCTCCAGTAACTGGTGCACCAGCGCCTGTTGTCTCTGATACCCAAAGCCATGGATAACTTCATCCTCCCTGGAGAGCCCAGATGGAGCAGAACAAGGTATATTTCACCCCGCTTTCTGTCCCACAACGGACAACCACGTAACCTTGGGAAGCCCACCAGAGGTAGGGCTGGAGTGCAGGAGCACCCTTCTAGTTGTATTTCTTAGCAGCTGGTGCGCACACAGGGTCTCCGATGCCGGAGGAAGCAGACAGCCAGCCAGCTCTGGACAGCGTTTTCTCCATGACTTCATCCGATCCCCTTTGGAAGCCACCCAACCAAGATGCAGCGAGGACCAGGGGGCTGCCTCTCAGAGCAAGGTGCAGCGTTGGACGGTGGCGTCCTGCTCCTCCTGAATCCAGCTCACCTGTGGGAGAACAAAGAGGCAGTCCAAAGGCGAGGCAACACAGAGGCAAACAGCAAGTGTCCACATTTAGGTCCGGCAGTCGGTTCGAAGAGGTGTCAGTCCGTGGGGTCAGTTCAAGGCAGCCACAATACAGGCGGTGGTCAAGACAATGTATGAGCAGGCTTTGAAAAAACTCAAATTATGGGTGATTTGATCACTTCTACAACCCTTGCAATGCTTTGGGTGTCGACTCCTCCTCTGCGTGTTCTGACGCCTTCTGTGGTGGAAACGATTCGCATGTGGCTAGAGCAGTTCTTGTTCCAGTCCCTCTTTCCACGTGCAGAGATGGTAAATCTCCAGGCTGAGGGTGCCCCTCCAGGATCCGATGAAGGGGACTCTAGTGCACATTTGCTTCTGCAGGCAGAGTGGTGTTAGATTTCATGGAATCATCCAGTGGGAAGGTGCCTAGCTGGTCCAGCCCCTGCTCAATGCGGGGCTCAGGTCTCCCATCCAGATACTAACCAGGCCTGACCCTGTTTAGTTTCTGAGATCGGGCAGGATCAGGCACTTCAGGCTACAAGGAAACTCCAGAGGGACTCTGGGACTCTGCTATTGTGAATCCTGGGGCATGTGGCAATTCACTTCAAAGATGCTACCGCTGAAGTCGAACAGATGCCCCAAACTTGACCAGGGCTGCAGAGAAAATTCAGCTGAGCTGAAAAAGAAAACAGAGCCATTCTACCAGGCCTGCTGCAAGAACTAATCCCCACTTCGCTTCCCATACCATTTTCCTCTTGTGCTGCATTTTTAAAATTGTTATTCTTGTAAGCCTGTGGGCAGAGACTGTCTACTTTAAATGATTTTATGTAAGCCTTTCTGGGAGCTATTTTGGCCGAGGAGCAGTAGAAAAATACTTCAAATAAATAACTGTGGACAAGCTATCTTTCAGGAGAGTTTCTTTGGCGCTCCTGTCTTCTCAGGTTGGAACACCTGATATGCTTCCAAGGAACCCCAAGGCTTCCTCGGAGGGCAACCTGAGAAGGCCCGCTCAGTTAAGGATGGCTCATGAGATCATAGGGGACCACCGGCCAACAGCTGATGGTCGCCTTTCGTCAATCGTCCCTTGTCCTCGTCTCTAGCATCGCACAGCAAGGTAGTGTCTCACTGATGACTCAAAAGGACGACTGAGCCCCGTAATGTCCCCCCTTCCCTTGGAGGTGGACCATCTGCACTCCGGTCCAGACCTTCTGTGTTTGGCTTGGAAGACTGAGTGAAGCAATGCCATAAAAGTCACAACTTGTGAAGAGCGTTCGCTTCTAAGCCCGTGCTCTCGAAGGAGGCCTCTGCCTCACAAGCTACTGTCCCGTTGATGACCTTGCAGTTGTTTGGAGAGCAACACCCTTCCTAGGGTTCAGGAGGATTTTCACATCCAATTTAGGTCAGTCCTGGATGCCGCAGAACGGGGGACCTGCCAAAAGTAGACTAAGGCATAATTAATGAGCTTCGCCCGGAGCCAAACTGAGTCAGTCCCACATGCCTTGGGAAACCAAGAGCGGAACAGTCAAGCGCTTGAACGCCTGGTCATCGCGGTGGGCGACTCTTGTCCAAGAGGATCCAGCGGATAAGCTCTGGCTCTGGGAGGTGGCGCAGGCACCAACCCTGTGCTGGTTTTGGCACCTGCAGGAACAGTCTCGTTCCGCAGAACAGCCCTTGTCTCACCGCTATTCTGTTTGCTCATGTCTTTGAAGCGTTGTCTGTGGTCCTCTATTGTTTTAACCTCATATTGTTCACCACTCTGAAGTCTGTTTGGATGTGCAACGGCTCAGAATTTCTGTAAACAGGTCAAGTAGGTAAGATACCTGCTAGCCTTTCTTTGACACAAACAATTCTATCCTACTTCTTCTCTTTTAAAATTCAAATCAGGTGGTACAGATGTTTCTGCAGATATGCAGTGGGGGGCCAGATTCCCAAGTCCCTCTTCTGAGGTCAGAGCTTGGGGGGGTCTACTTTTCTAGCCCCCCTTGGACAACTTCTAGAGGCCTTAGGATTGCTCGCTGACTGTCCCACAATTTCTGTATTTGTTCACTTCACTCTTCTTTAGAAACTAGAAAAGGAAAGCAAAGCAAAGGAAGAGGGATGTATTACGGCCAGCCAGGAAAGAAGAAAAGCCAACATTTTCGAGAAGACTAAACAGGTGGAGGCCAATCAAATCAGGGCGAAAAAGCAACCACTTCATGACTGCATTTTGCAATATTTCAACTAATTTCCAGTCGTCTCAATGGCGGGCCTTGGAGCTCAGAACTGGGCAGCTCTCCCCTCTTTTTCTGACTTGAATCCTCAGGAACTGTGTAGCTTCTCTGCATGCATTTGTGTGTGTATGTGTATGCGCGCACGTGCACAACAGAGAGAAAGAGAGAGAGCTTCCAGGGTGGACCTCCTGACGGGAAAGGTCCCATTCAGGATGCTTGCTCCAAACTCTCAAGCAGACCCTGGAAAAGATAGTTTCCTGCGTCTTAGTGGTGTCTATCCTGTGATAATCTCACAATATCTTCCGGAGGGGCTGTGGCTCAGAGCAAATAGGAAAGAGATGGACTGGAACCATTCATGGGACTCGGGAAGCCCACGCAGGCAAAAACAGAACTCTTAGGAGTCTTCCAAATCCCACCTCGAGCTTTTTCCTGCCTCCTGGTCTACATCAGTGAAATGCGTTTCCCTGCAAACACATCTGTGTGCATTGTCATTTGTGTGCATTCTTCTCCCACACAGCACAAGCTGCTTATGGGGTCTTTTTCTTGAGTATGCTGTTTTCACACACGTGTGTTCTGTGTGAATTGTGTGTCACACCTTCTGGGTGTGAATTGGGTAAAGGCTGTTGAAAATGAGCTGAACCGATTTATTGCCCGTCCCTAATAGCATTGGAAGAAGCCTTGGAGTAGGGATGGATGAGAAGCCCATTTTCAGGGTGGGAAGCCACTGGATTTTCGGGACTCAGCTCTGTGGTCACCTTTGCAGCAGTGCAGAGTCCAAACATCTGGAAGGCATGTCCAGCATTTATGAATCAAGTGGCAGCCATTTTGGGCAAGCGGCGGCCTCTTCTTTACATACTGCTGTTGCTTCAGCATGAGCAGATGGGGAGAAAAATAGAAACATAGAAACAGAGTGAGTCAGAAGGGGTCTCCCGGGCCATCTAGTCTGATCCCTGGCTCCAGCCAGCTCTGCTCGTGACATGCCCACCATGTGCACGTCCAGCCTGTCCTTGAACACCCTCACCAGTACGGCCTCAACCACCTCCCGTGAAAGCCCATTCCACACCCTCGGGGTCCTGACTGTCAGGAAGTGCTTCCTGGCATCCAAACTGAACCTTGGCTCCCTGAGCTTTGCTCCATTGGAGCGCCTTCTGCCTTCCTCTGCAGGGGAGAACAGGCCTCTACCATCTCCGTGTGACATGGTGCTTGGCTCATCCACGCCTAGCAGCCCTTTTCCACATTCTGCAGCTGCTTTTGATGGGAAGGGTGCTAGTTGCACATCTGGGCATCTGTAGGAGCTCTCAGACTGCCTCCTGGCTTGGCTTTTTCTGCAGGGCCAGGCCAAGCACAAGCAGAAGCCCGCAGGTGGTAGAGGGACAGATTTCAGAAGGGCTTGGCCCATCCCCAATCCAAATACCTGCTCTTAAAAGCAGTGGGAAAGACCCAGGAGTGGGCCAGGAGAAACCCTCACATCATGGATTACCAGGACGAGATGGGCGAAGAAAGAACCAGGGCATGACCGCCAAATGCAGCAACGGGAAGATAGGGCTGTTTGCCTGAAGCCCATCTTGTTTGGTTTGTGGGAACAGCTTGTTGGTCACTAGAGGAAGGTGGGTGCTGATGAGACGGACCTTGGACCTGCCCCATTTTGGTTCCTCCATGGCCACCAGTTCACTCCAGCTTCTTCCATTGATCTTCCTGCTGGCCGATGATTGCATCTTTTTTCCTGGTCTTCAGAAGTGGTTCCTGTCGTTTGGGGGCAGGAACTAGGAGCACAGCCTTCCACACACTCTCCAGCTGGGAAGGAAGAGGTACCCCACGTCCTTCAGCATGCCATGACAAGCATTCATGTCCACAGTTAGCACCAGCCTCTCATGGGGCCGTATCGCTTCCCAGTCCAGATCCAGCCTCCCTGGTCAGGCTGACCTTCAGGCAAGCATTTTGATGGAGGGGTCTCTTCCAGGGAAAGCCAGCCAATCGTCGGGGGACTGCCATGCACGTGCTCGTTGGGGGTTATTAATTGCCCTGGTGAACTGCAGGGAATCTTCAGCTGCAGGCAACTTTATCTCAGGGGCCCATGTGCTGATGAGTCACATGCGTTGACCCAGCTGCCCAGCAGCTCCACTCCAGCTTCAGCTGTCCACATGTCTGACACATGATATTGTGCAATGGAACTTGTGCCATGCAGAGAACTTCCCATAGGTGTGTGCAAAACATAGTATACCACCAAGATGGGAAGTTAATTATACCCATAAATACACACGCTCCGAGAGAGAGAGAGAGAGAAAGAGAGAGAGAGAGAGATTCAGAGGTAGCACAGAGGCTGACAATGGTGTTTGCTCTGAAACGGCTTTGGTGTTGCATCCTATTCGGGGCTTCCCCATGGACGAATGTTATGGAGAAACTGGGAATTGTTAGAGGAGGGCAACAGATGAACTGGGGGCTGGAAACAAAGCCCCATGAGGGGATGAGGGAAGAATTGGGCAAGGAGAGCCTTGAGAAGAGAAGACTAAGGGGAGGTTTGACAGCACTCCTCAAGTACCTGAAAGGCTGCCCCAAAGAGGAGGGCCAGGATCATTCCCGATCACCCCCGAGAGCAGGACACGAATAACAGGCTCACGCTGGAGGAAGCCACGTTCCGGCCGGACATCAGGGAGAGCTGTCTGACTGTGAGAGCAGTGCCGCAAAGAAACAGAGGCCTACGGAGGCGGTGGGCTCTCCCACCCAAGAGGCAGCTGGACCACCATCTGCCGGGGATGCTTGAACCTGGGGTCCTGCACCAAGCAGGGGTTGGACTCGATGGCCTTGTAGGCCCCTTTCAACTCCAAAATCCTATGAATCCATGAAAAAGGGAGAGGGTTGTTTTCAGAAGGTTACAAGGGATCCGCAGTTGCCCGACAGAAAGTGCAGAAAAATAGGTAGTGGAAGAAAAAACGTACAAGGAACTTAATGCAGTCCGTTTCTGTTGGGAAGTGGTTAGCCCACACCTCCTGGGCCAGACATGGACAAAGACATGGGCACGGAAGGGGTGCTTAGAGCGGGCGCATCAGGCCCCATTCCTGGGGACCAACTTCCTTCCCACCCTTTTCGGCCAGCAGCCTCAGCAGAGAACTTGGAGGAAGAGAGACTTCTGTGCAGCGTGTTGGCCCAATTGCTGGGTGACTGGCACACTCACCAGGCACTTGGCCCCTGGGCCCCTGCCCCGTGGACCAGATCCAGGGAGCTGCGCCCTGGGAATCTGCTGGATTCCCTCCCCTGGACAGACTTCTTGCACGTGCCTAAGGACAGCTTGAGTTTATTCATAGAATTGTAGAACAGTAGAGTTGGAAGAGACACAAGAATGCCCAGGACCCGGCTTCAGACGTGAGTTGAAGTGAGATGGAATTTGGAGGCGATTGGCACGCTCGAGTGTAGCTAATTCACACATCCCTAGCTGTCGGGGAAGCATTTCTCTTTGAGAATGGGGTTGAGGGGAGCTGCACCATCCAACTGGGAAACCATCGGATGACCTGCGGTCAGGGGAAGGCGTGTGCCCAGGAGATGTGGCCTTAGAGCCCTGGAAGGCTGGATCTTCCCCCTGCCCGAGGCTCTGTGGAGTGCAGAAATGCACACTTTCGAGCCTATTGGACTTAGGTTCACACGAACAGACTGAGACATAAGTGTTTCCAGGAATCCATCCGGATTCCTTGAGCTCGGCTTTGCAGACTCTGGTTCTCTTTGCAAAAACCAGTGTTTCTGGCAAGCATCCCCAGTGCTTCTGGGGTGCCCACCTGTGTAAGCAGCTCCCCCTCTTCCTCACCCACTGCTGCCATCGCTGCCTTAGGTGGGGTGAGGAAGGAGGCTGGTCACTGGGAATGGCACCCGGCTTGCCTGCTTGGAGCACTGTCAGAAGCAGTAGACTGGGGGGCTGCCAGCTGGGCAGCCAGGAGTCCACGGGTGTTTGCAGACTTCCTCTTGGCTCCGCTTGCTCTGCAGGACCTGGGTTGCAGAAGGGTAAAGCCCTTGTGCCCAGGGCTAGTGGAGCGGAGGGAGAGGGTTAGCCCCATTCCTGTGAGAAGGGGGCCGTGGACAGATGAACAGACTTTCCACCCCAGCAGGTGCAGCTGTTCCAAGGCAGGGGCTGCAGGTGGGATCTCCCCGGGCCGGTCACTCCTGGAGGGCAAGCAAGGCTCCAAGCGCCACCCAGAGAGGTCTCCGTCGAGCGATCTGCACCGTTGCTCGGACCACCTGCTTTGGGGGGGCCAGGGAATGGAGAAGGCTGCAGTCCAAGCCCGGACCCAGTGGCTCTCCCGCAGACCTCCAGCTCTTGCAGGGCAGATGGCCACATAATCTATAAATCACACAGCCTGCCCGGATCAACAGATTTCTCCTGGGCCCTTAGAGACAATATGTTTTTAATCAGAGTTGTGTGTGCTCACCCCTCTGTGTGTATATTTGTGTGCATCCATAAAGTTTTATATATGAGGAGTTTTCTTCGGTCTGCTTGTTTATTTAAGGGTCCAATATGACTTAATCTCTCTCTCTCTTTTTCATGTTCCTGTCATGGGTATTTGACTTTCAGAGATATCTTTTCCCAGTTCAACAATAGCATGTTTTGTTGGACTGAGGAGGCATTTTAAACTTGAGTACGGGGCCTTTATAATGTTGCTGCCATCCCATTTCCAAAAGGGGCCCCAGCTGAGAGAGAGAGAGGCCGAGCGAGCGAGAGCAAAGCTTGACAAACAGGCACTCGCATGGAAAGAGACGGAGAGCGCAGGTATGATGCGTAAATCCAGGGATTGACTCTGAAATCGAATAGGATGAGTTTTAGGGAAACAGAGAGGTTAAAAGATTGACATTCTTTGGCCCGAGTCCATGGGATTTGCCCTTTGAATAACTCATGACTGAGAAATGCAGCGAGGAAGTGAGTTTCTCCAGGTAGGATGAGGGATGCAGGAACACAGAACACAGAAGCAGAGTGAGTCAGAAGGGACCTCCCAGGCCATCTAGTCTGACCCCCAGGTCCAGCCACCTCTGCTCGTGACATGCCCAACATGTGCACATCCAGCCTATCCTTGAACACCCTCAGTGATGGGGCCTCAACCACCTCCCGGGGAAGCCCATTCCACACCCTCGGGGTCCCAACTGCCAGGAAGTGCTTCCTGGCATCTAAATTGAGCCTTGGTTCCCTAAGCTTTGCTCTGTTGGAGCGCGTCCTGCCTTCCTCTGCAGGGGAGAACAGGTCTCCACCCACCTCCGTGTGACACCCCCTCGCATACCTGCATGTCGCCAACAGATCCCCTCCGAGTCTCCTCTTCTCCAGGCTGAAGAGACCAGCTCCCTCAGCCTCGCCTCGTACGGCATCCCCTGCAAAGTGGCCACCAGCCCTGTGGCCCTGCGCTGCGCCTGATTTCCTGGGCTTGGCTTCCCAGACACCAGCCACCTTTGTCACAGCCCAGGGCCTCCTTGCAGTGTTTATGGGGGACTGCCCAGGGACTGAGCCCTACCGGCTACAGCTGGCATGGAAGAAGGTTGCTATGCCACGTCCACCAGGGATGGAGGCCCACTTGGCCGCAGGACAAGCGATTCCCTCTCCCACATCCCCTGGGCTTCTGCAGCTGACATGGAAGTGCTGGCAGGCTGGGCTCACTTTGCAAGGACAGGCAGAACACGAGAGGAAGTCCAGAAACGCTGGAGGGGAGGATTATGGTATGCTTCCATCCCAACTCTAGCTGGGACAGATAGCTATTTCTTTTTGCTCTGTGACTTTTCCCCTTTTTTTCACGGGCAGATGTTAAGAAATCACTAAAGTCATCCATTCATTTATTTCTTGCTATTTTTGCAGTACTGTTCGCATTATTCATTTTATCTCTATGCCACCCAATAGCCGCAGCAATCTGGGCAGTTCACAACAATTCGTAAACGTAAGTACAAAAGTCAAAACGGATGACAATAAAATGTAATCAAATATAGACCTTCAAAATGTGGCCATTACAACCTCCCGTGGTTTATCTATCTGTGGTGTGAAAGAGTCCTTCCTCTCATCCCACCTTCCTGCCAAAGAATGGTACTGAAAGTCACAGCAATTAAGTCACTAATTGTGCACAGCATTTGGAGCCACATAGAAACTGGAGGACAGCAATAGAAAGATCTTCGATGTTCAAGCTGGCCAACATTTTCCCGATTCCACTTTGGCTCGGCTTGCTCTCGCAGGTTCACTTGTGACCTGTTTTTCAGGCCTCTCACATGCACGAGGGGCTCATTTTAAACAAGAACGGGGCATTTTCCTGTGCATGTTTTTCAAAAACGCATCTTTTTTAAAACTTGGCAGTGTAGGTTAAGAAGAGAACAATCCAAGTGAAGATCAAACACGAGCAATCTGATGTTCAGGAAGGTGATTTGTGAATGGAAATGGAAAGCCTTAAATAGACAGAGACCCTGCGGCGCAAGTTCATGGGGAGCAGGGGAGAATCAGGTTAGAAAGATGGAAGAGGAAAAAGGCCCGTTGAAGAGTCACACATGGAAGTAGTCGAGTGACCTCTTGACTCCATCAAAAATGGACATGAAAACTGGGATTCTTAATTGTTTTGGCTGCTATGAAAATGAAGTGAATTTTGGAGACATGCAGCAAGCACAAGATTTGGTTTGGCCCCCGATTTGAAAAACAGCCTGCTTAAACTCAGGCTGTTTCATGGGCCACCCGCTTCAACTCAGATCCTGATCCAAATCACAGTGTGCGAATCCAGATGACTATCACTGCGTACATCTTCTTTTTGTTTGTGAGCTTTGGATGAAATTCGGAAGCACAGAAGTTTCTCAAGAGTGGCATATCCTTGCCAAATTTTATGGAAACAGGTGAAAGGCTCTGTTTATGTCTGCGCATGCATGTTTCACATGCTTGAAGTATTTTGTTGTGTTTGCTCATTTGTTCTTAAGGAGAACTGCAGAGAAATGTATTGGGAATTGCTCCTTTTCTGAGAAATGTCCTCGAGGGCGGTGGCCAAGCAGCTCCAGGCATGTGGAGCTGATTGGCTGCGTGTGGTACAGTTGGGCTTCAAGCTGGGTTTTGGAAACACCAAGACGGAAACATCTATGCTCACCCTGAAGGATGAGCGATATTGGGAGAAAGAGAGGGTGGGATGTGACTTGCTGACGCACAAAGGGCAGGATGCGCTCCAGCGGAGCCAAGCTCAGGGAGCCAAGGTCCCATTCAGATGCCAGGAAGCACGTCCTGACGGTTGGGACCCACAGGGTGTGGAAGGGGCTTCCCCGGGAGGAGTTTGAGGCCCCATTGGTGTGGGTGTTCAAGGACAGGCTGGATGTGCACATGGTGGGCATGTCGTGGAGGAGTTTGAGGCCCCATCGGTGTGGGTGTTCAAGGACAGGCTGGATGTGCACATGGTGGGCATGTCGTGGAGGAGTTTGAGGCCCCATCGGTGTGGGTGTTCAAGGGCAGGCTGGACGTGCACATGGGTGGAGCTGGCTGGAGCCGGGGTCAGACTAGATGGCCCGGGAGACCCCTTCTGCCTCGCGCTGTTCCTATGTTTCCAGGATTTCTAGAGGTTTTTGGTGCCATCAGCCATGGTGTCCTTCTGGGGAAGCTGCCTGGGGTGAGCGTGCGGGGTGCTGCATTGAGAGCCGGTCTGGTGTAGTGGTGAGAGTGGTGGACCAGGACTCCAGAGAGCGGGGTGACGGCTGGCTCACCGTGACTCAAGCTCGAGCTGAGCTGAGCCACAGAACTCCGTCCTACGACGGGGGAGTTTGGGCACGTCCAGAAGCACTCATGGGATCTCTCCGAATAAGGACCCGACAACCGCAAGGCTTCAGTCCCGTTTGTCAGAATCATCAGTTTATTTCTGATTATCGTCACATCGCATTTTCAGCCCACTTTGTTTCTCCTTTTGTGAGGAACCCAGCCAGCTTTCGGTAGCTCCATCTGATCCTCACAACAGCCCTGTGAGGTAGGCTAGGCTGAGGCTCCGGGACTGGCCCAGGGTTGCCCAGTGAGCTTGATGGCCTAGTGGCAGCTAGAACCCAGAGCTCCCCATGCCAGCGGTCTTACGACAACACCTCCCGCTGCATGCACTTTGCACAAATTGTGCTACAGCTCTCGGTGCATATATTGCACAAACTGGCCAATTCTGCACAAACCGTGGCACACCCACGTGCCTTCCGGGTGCTTATCGGCACAAATTTCATGGGTAGTTTAAAAAATCACGTAAAAATCATAACCTCGCTTAGAAGCGAGGGGGGGGGTCCTTTAACTTGGGCCCCCACCAACTCAGCCCACTTCCAATCCTCAGCCGGAAGCAGACAAGACATTTGCCTAGCTCAACCAAGTTGGATTTCCCAGCTTCAGTGCATCCTTATTCCCGATTTCTCCTTCTGGAAAGAGTAGTCATGAGAAAAAGATAGACATTTCTCTGCTTCCTCTACCGTTTTGTTAACATTATCCATCCAGATATCACAGGCAGGTCAGTTCGGGTTCAGGTTTTGATGAAACAGCCATTGGGAACTGGACGCTATTTGCTTTGTTCAGAGATCTTTTCCACCGTCCTTAAAACAAACACCTCTGAATTTATCGTTTGGACAAATGACAGAGAGACAGGAGGAGGAAGGAACAGCTCGGCCAAGGGTGAATCACAGCTTAGGGCTCTGCTGTCAGCCAAGGAATATGCTCATTCTCAAACCCCATCTGTTCGCACATCAGCGGCTCCAGACTCCCAGGCCGAAGAAGGGCCGTCTCACCTCCAGCGTGCCGAGAGCTTCTCCAAGGAGCCCTGCGTCCTGGTGGCATCCGTCCCTTTGGGCAACCCTTCCCAGCCTCTCGGACCGTTACCTCCACTCTGCAGAGGTTTAGATAGAAGCTCTTCTGGAAGCTTTGCAACTTGTGAGCTGTTAGAATCCTAGAAGAGTAGAACCGGAAGGGGCCATGAGGGCCATCGGGTCCAAGCCCTGCCTCTACAGAGGCAGAGCGGGGAGCTTGTGTCTGGACCACCTCTTACCCAATGCCTTGGCACGCTATTTCCCTCCTCTGTTATTACTTACGGAGCCCCAAGCCCCAACCTTAAGTCCTTTACATTTCTTCAGAGCATCCTCCCCGAATTCACCCCTGCTCGGCACGTTCCTCTGTGTCCTTCAGCCCGTTCTCCACCAAGGCTCCTTGCCCCGCTTTCCGCGGGGGCTGCTTCCCCCTTCCTGCGCCTGGGCTCCTTCCGTCCTCCTGGGACTCCATCCCAGCCTGCTCATGCCAGAGGTTCATCCCGGCTCAGTGAACTGCTTCCCCGGCCCTCGCACGAGCCAAGCGTCGAACGGTGTTGCACCCTTGCGGGCCTTCCGAGCCGTGCCCACGGGCTCAGTCACCCCTTGCTGAAGGATTCGCTGCCCCCAACACAGCGGGTGAGTTCACAGAATCACAGAAGAGCCGAGCTGGAAGGGGCCAGGAAGGCTAGTAGGACCAACCCCTGCTGTTGCGGGTCACCAAGTCACACCACCCCACTCAAGTGACTATCCAGGTTCCTCTTGAATGTCTCCAGTGTGAGACAGCCCCCCACCTCCCCAGCCAGCTGGTTCCACTGCCGTATCACTCTGACCGTGAGGAAGGTTTTCCTGATGCCCAGCCTGGATCTGGGTTGTCACAGCTTGAATTGGATTATTCCGTGTCCTGCACTCTGGCATCAGCAAGAAGAGATCTTGGCCTTCCTCTTTGTGACAGCCTTTGAGGTCCTTCTAGAGGGATCTCATGTCCCCCCTCAGCCTTCTCTTCTCAAGGCTGAACATGCCCAGTTCCCTCAGTCTCTCCTCACGGGGCAGTGTCTCCAAACCCTGGATCATTTCTGTTGCCTTCCTCTGGACCCCTTCTAATTTACCTGCATCTTTCTTAAATCTTGGTGCCCAGAACCGGACATAGTATTCCAGATGAGGTCTGACCATTCAAGAGTATAGGGGAACTACTATTTCTCATGATTTGGAAGGAATATTGCTGCTAGTGGATCCCAAAATGGCATTTGCCTTTTTGGTGGCTGCATCACATTATCAGCTCATGTTCAGCCTACTGTCCATAATTATTCCAGGAACTTTTTTCTTTTAAGTTCTGTTGAGCCACGTGTTCCCCATCTTGTATGGATGCCTTTGGTTCCTCTTTCCCAGGTGGGGGACTTGGCACTTGTCCTCACTGAATCCCATTCTGTTGCCTTCAGCCCAGTGTTCAAGTTGATCAAGAATTTGTGTTGCGTTAGGGCAAGAAGCACCCCAGGTCACTGCAATCTTCCTGGTGGGAATACGGCCTTCCAGTTCTCCTTCGTTGCCTCCCACATCTTAGGGCCCTCCTCAGCCCTGGATGAACTTCCCCGTGGATGGTCAGTATCTTAGTCTGGTCCTGTACAGAATGAAAGGAGAACGCTTTGGTCAGCCAAGCCCAAGTCCTTTCCCAACTCCAGGGCCAGTTCATGATGCTTCCAGCCACCCCCTCCCCCTTTTCCCAAGCAGGGGTACGCTTGGAAGCTGGGGCAGGCTCAATCCGAAGGCTGGGAAAGGGCCGGCCCTGCCATCACCCCAGGGAGTGAAGCAACCCCCTCAGGAGGAGGATCCTGACGGACGACGAGACGACCCCCCTTCCCTTCCTGACTGCCCTCCGTGTGTGACCCCGTTCCACTCCACCCGTGGGCTTGGCAAGGGCAGATGCGGTCAATGTGCATAACAATCCAGACGGAACGTGTTTCTCATCTGTCCCTAGAAACGATGAGGTCTCTCTAGCCAAGTGCAGCGGATTTTCCAGGTGGGGGCACTGGAAGACTGCTCTTTCACAGGAACACCGAGAGGAGAAACCGCTCCGGGGGGATGCTTCCTGCTCAAAAGGAATACATCTATCAGGCCTTATTGATCCAGATGCCTGCCTCTGTCCAGTCCAGCAAAAACAGGGGCCGTGATTGCATCATCAAAGGCTCCGTCGTGCTTCATCTTGCCATATTTTTGTGAGTTGTAGAGGGCGTGGGACCGTTTCAAGCTGACCTCAGTTGTCTGGGGGGACATATTGCGGTGACACCCTCTGCACATGGGGCTGTAGCTTGCAGTGATGCATAGAGATGGCAGCGCCAAGCGCCCTTCTCCCTCTTCCCCCTGCTCTCCGCGTTTCAGCTGGCCCTTGGGTGGGGAGAGGGAAGGAGGCTGCCTGGCGAGAACGCAGGCTCACCTCACCCCCAGTCATCCATGGAACCGTGCGAGCCCCTTGCCAAACACATTTGGATTTGATTTGCATCGCGAAGCATCATTTCCCATAATGTTGACTCTCTTCCAAAATTTCCAGCGTTATTTTTCTGGATGATTATTTACTGGTTTTTAATGACTGCTGAGAGATGCCGTCTCTCTCACTTTATGAGTTTACATCCTGGAAGGCATGCACGTGGTGCCGAGTAAACGGAGGCCCCTGGTGACATTTCGAGCAAGGGTGAGGGAAGGAGAGGGCTGCGAGGGAGGTGGCAGGACCGCACGGACCATGTTGAGGTCGCGTAAACAAGACAAATGAACAAGAATTTCCATGTCTGGAGAGGAAAGTCCTGGGATTGTTACGGTCTTGCTGTAAAGCTAGGCACGACTGGCAAGATTGTGCTGCTGGGGGAAAGGTGAAAGAGCACACATGGCTGCGGTCTGGAACCCAGGGCCAACTCCCAGGCTTGGAGGGCCCATGGGAAAGACATGGTCCAGGGGTCCTCTCCCTCAGTTAGATACATAGAAACTGAGCGAGTCAGAAGGGACCTCCTGGGCCAGCTAGTCTGACCCCTGGCTCCAGCCGGCTCTGCTCAGAGCCGTCTTGCAACCTGAACAAGGTCGGGCACCCACCAGCCTGGCCGCAGCATCACAACCAAGACTGCGCAGCTGCTGAAAATGAAAATGTCGCTGGCTCATCTCCTTTCCCCCCATGGCACCAAGGGAAAACTAAGGTTTTCCATGTCGCTTTCAGAGGAACAGGAGGGCTGGTGGGGAGGAGCACGTGTGAGTTTGGAAAATTAGGCCGGATGCGCAGAACGTGGGTGGAGGGGGATTTTCAGCCCTTCCCCACAGAGGCAGAATGAAGCTGGAAGATTCACGGCAGACAGAGGTGAGAGCCATTTTTTTCACAGCACATTGTTCAAACGATGGAATTCCAGTGATGGCCATCCAAATGGCAGTGAGGTTAGACAAATGGCTACCAGCCAAGATTATTGTCTCTGTAAGCACTTCAGTTGCTGGGGAATATGGGTGCTGTTGCCCTCCTGCACTGTTTGTGGGTAGTCAGTCGACTACTGCATTGCGGGGCTCTGGTTACGTAGGAAACTGTCTTCTGATGAGTGGTCCACCCATGGGAATCCTGGCTTTCCATGGCCCACCGGGGTCTCAGGCAGGTCCTCTCGCTGGAGATGCTAGGACTGGGCCCAGAAAGGAAGGCTCCTCCCCTGAGATGCAGCCCCTCCCTGGCCGAGGATGGGGAGAACCACCAAGCTGAAGATGCTCAGCTTGCAATTGAATTTTTACCCTCCCGATAAACAGCTGCAAGAATGGACCTGGACAATGGGCAATGTTGGCCCTTTCTGGTTGGCCTGAGGCCTAGGCTCCTGGATTTAGGACCTGATTCTCTGATTGTGGGTGTGCTGAGGACCCTGGGCTTTTTTTGTCATAGAATGCACCGGAACAGAGTTCCGGCACCGTTTTTTGATGGATTTTTCCAATGGATTTTATAAGTGATTTTGAATTGCCTGTTGGGCGTAGCAAGTCAGCGGCAAAAATCATTCAAATAGTGCCTACGGGCTGCTTGTGTGTCGGTGCTGATTGTCTGCACTGATTGTGAGGGGGCTGCTCGCCTTGGGACGCTGCTTGGCTTGGGATTGGTCGCGTGGTCGCGTGCTGAATGCTTATCGCCTGTGGCGACCATTATGTTTATGTGTGCGTAGAGTGACTGGCTACGTGCAAAAGGTAAATAAGTTCATTATTTCAAAAAAATTGGTGAATTGAAAATCTTTTTTAGTGTAAAAGTGTGACTCCAAGACGTGAGTTCCGGCACCTTTTTTTCCCCCCCACAAAAAAAGCACTGCCCAAGGGACATCTGTTTTGAGGGTGGGAATCTGTCAGCTCCCCTGGGCTCCTCTCCCAGGACCTGGGTCCACTTTGTGTCCAGGTTCCTGGTGAACATGCCCAGTGTGCTGGGGTGGGCGAGCCAGGAAAGCCAGTGCCCATGTGCTGGGCAGGCAGCCCCTCCTTCCACAACATGCGCAGCAGCTGTTTATGCCCCTGCAGCTGATGAAGGAGGAGGCTGCCCATGGGGGGCTTGCCAGGAACGGAGATCCGCGCAGCCACCGCGCAAAGCCCGCCTCTCTTATGCTCCGTTAGCAGCAGCCATGCTCACTGCTGCACCCGTCGCGGGAGAAGTTGGCCAGCTGTGCAACCTTCGTTCTACAAGCATTCACGCACTTCCTCTCAGCTCAGCTCACGTTGCAAGATTGGGCCACGCCCAAGAGGAATTCCAAAATGCGAGAGGGGCAGATGCCGTGGAGATTCATCCAACCCCATTCCACCCTATGTGTCCTCTTGACTCCCTTGGGTCGTGGGAATGGGGAAGGAATGGATATAAATGTGAGGGCAAAATCAAACTAGGATGCCCTTCCCAGAGGGTTCTGCCCAGATGCAGCACCGAGGGGAATCAGGGGAACTTTGGTAGAATCCGAGAACTCCATTCTGGGAGCAGCTTGGGTGTCTTTCAGATGGCCACCAAACACTTTGAGTTGTTTGCGGGTGACCAGTGTGATTCCTTCAGGTCTAACCCTTTGACCCTCAGCCACCCAGACAAGCCACTTCGGCGTGGGACATTTTCTAGCCAAGCTTCTGCCGCTCTCTTTTGGGCAACTGTTCCACATGCCTGGTTTTGCAGCAGAAGGAAAATCCTTGGCTTGACTTTTCCTTCCCTCGATTTCACCCTCAGTGCTTATTATGCCCCCTTTTATGTTTGCCGGGTTCATGGGAGAGGCAGCCAAGAGCCTTGCATTCTTCATCCCAATAACTTTGCAAGCATTTCCTATGAGTTTCCCATTGCTGGAGGAGGAGGAGAAGGCCTTTCGGCAAAGAGGCTCAGTCGTCCGCTTGATCAGGTGGTTGCGGAAAAGGCAGAAAGTCAGCAGAATTGTGATGTTTCAAAGGAAAGAAAGCAAGTAATCATGTCAGAATAGTTTAATCTCATTTTTTGACTGGGTAGCCTCCCAAATGGACAGAGGGACCACTGTGGACATAACCTACCTAGACTTTAGACTTCAACATAGTGCCACGCGACATTCTGATAAGCAAATTAGCAAAAACTGGACTGGATGGAAAAACAATAAGGTGGATCCAAAATTAGCTGCTGAATGGGTCACAAAGAGTGCTCATAGAAACAGAAACAGAGCGAGTCAGAAAGGGTCTTCCAGGCCATCTAGTCTGACCCCTGGCTCCAGCCGGCTCCGCTCACGACATGCCCACCATGTGCATGTCCAGCCTATCTTTGAACACCCTCACCGGTGGGGCCTCAACGATGCTCATCAGTGGCACCTTCTCACATTGGATGGAGGTAACAAGCAGGGTGCCTCAGGGTTCAGTCCTGGGCCCAGTGCTCCTCAACATCTTCATTAACGATTTCAATGAGGAAGTGCAAGGAAAGATAATCAGATTTGCAGATGATGCAGAACTGGGTGGAATAGCAAAAACCCTAGGAGACAGAATGAAGATCCAGGGCAATCTTGATAAACTTGAACACTGAAAGCAACAGAATGAGGTTCAGTAAGGACAAGTACCAAGTCCACTTAGGAAAAAGAAACCAAATGCATTGGTTTCTCATCAGGATTCGTCCACATCTTCCAGACCAAGTTGAGCAGGACGCAAACTGCAGTCAAAGTCTGCCTATTTCTGAGCCTGCAATGTGATTTATAGCCTCCCCTAACCCCCCCCCCCCCAAGAACTTGGGTATGTGTGAAACATCCGCAAGAAAAGTAAGACGTGGTTGTGAAAGATGCACACAGATTTGAGGTGGAGTTTGTAGAACTTTCTGAGCTCAAGGCTCAATGCCCAACAGACCAACACTTGATGCTGGCCTTGCTGTTCAACAGGAATACTTGAAGCACCCAATTTTCAAAACAAAACAAAATTACTACTTGTGTTTAAAGGAACCACAGTTGGTTGGTTTCTGGAAACGGCATCATCATCTCGGGGATCACATACCTCATGGCTTTGATGAGTCATCTCCTGACATATGACGGTGCTGCTTCAACCAGAAGGAATTCAAAGCATTATCTGCTGTCCTACAAGGGTTGCCCCTTCAGAACCTCTGCTAACCGTTGGACAGACGCCTCCTTTCATCTTGACAGCGTCCCATGCACTGGGTGAAGCCCATCTGTCATTTTTATGACTCCAAGCAAAGCGCTGTCAGGCCACCCCGACCGGCTTGCAATTTTATTCTCTCCAGGTCCAGCCCTTGGGAAGTCTCTGTCCTTCCAGGAGACCTGCGTGTGTCCTGTAGAAAACAGAACAGTCCATTCCAGCTTCCCCTGGTATTTCAAAACTCATGGCAGCATTGTAGATATCTCAGAAAAGAATCAATATGGGAGATCAAAGCAGGGAAGTGTCCAAGATACTCTTGAGGAAGCAGCTGTGAAAATGGGCCAAAGAGGAGCAGATTGGTGTATGGAAATACCATTTTTCCTGGTCCCGCCTGGCTTTCCCCATTTTTCCTACGCTTGGGCTCCCACCTCCTCTGCTTCCCCTTTCTCATTATGATTATGATTATCATACTATTACATTCACACACAACCTTTCTTCCTCTTGTGAGGAACCCAAAGTCTTCTCTGCCCTATTTCATCCCCACAACAACCTTGCGGGGCAGGTTTGGCTGAGAGTCCGGACTGGCTCAGTTCTCTGCAGTCCCAGTCCAACAGCCTTGACCAACGGCCCTCTGGGTGCCATCGGTTGCAGTGGCTTGAAACAAGCTAGACGCCATGAAGAAATAGCAGTATCCTGGCTCAGGTCCTTCTCTTTTTTATCTCAGGATCCGTGCATAATTGAAGCAGGACTGGGACCGTCCAGAGAGCAACAGGCTGTGCATACGTCAAATTCACCTACAGCAAAATATCGCCGAATGAAGTGGTCCCCAAAAGGAAATGCAAATGAGAGCACTCGCTGTCTGAAATACTTGCAAATTGCTGAACTGGGCTCTGCATTTAGAAAATCCACCTGTTATTTTCATATATTGGGGTAAAATACGCATTCTGAGTAGAGTCTTTTTCCCCCATGCAAAATTGTGCACTTTTCCCGTCAGGCAGAACTCAAAAGAATAAAAAGGTGCCGAGCAATGCAGGTGATGAGGTTAGGTGAGCTCCTAGGTGGTGTTTGGAAAATCTCGGGGTTTATGAAGCAACATTTGTGATATATATTGCGAGCCAAGAGCTGAATCCCACTATAGGGAGGATGAACAAATTGGAAGTGTACAGATCAGGTCAGGTCTTGGCCCTATTTTGTTCTCACTGAGTATGCGCTGCCTTGGGCTTTTTAAGGGTTCTTCTTCCACTTCAGGTGTTTTCCAGCTTCTGCAGTTCTCACGGCTCCCTTCTAGTCTGCTGCAACTTCCGCTTGAGCATGGATGGCGCCATTTTGGCTCCGGAAGGATTGGGTGTATGAGCTGGCAATGACTATGTAAGACTCTCATCAAAGCCCCTTCTCAACAGTCTTTCCTTTGCCATCCCATTTCTGCTGAAGTCTGTTAAAATGCTTCCTTGCTGGTTTCGTTTTTCCAAGCACTCCAATATTACCTTTCGGAGAATGGAAGAAGGGATTGAAACTATTTTTCTTAGACCAAACAGTGGAAGTGGGCTAGAGAGGAAATGGTTCTTCCCTTAATGGGGATGGTTGGATAGAAAACAAGAATTCAAGGATTTGGAGACCTTGGTGAGGATATTACAAATGAGGAGGCCTGCTTCCCATCTCTGAAACTCTTTCCTTCTGGCAAAACTTGATTAGGAGTGATGGCTAGAAGCAGTGGTGTTTCAATTTCTCTGCTGAACATAGCAGAAAAAACAGCCTTCCTCAATGCTCCACGAGTGTTGGATTACAGCTCCCATTACCCTGGTTGATATTGACCTGGGTGGTGGTGAGGGTCAGGCCCAGACTGCTGCATGTTCCAACCGGCTCCGGCTCCTTTTCTTTGCTTTGGTTGGAGAAGCTGATTGGACCTGGTCAGTTTTGGATGTGTTTGTCCGTAAACATAAGCCATGCCATTTCCACATTCATCTGCAAACTTGCTCACAGATACCCTCAAAATCTTGCATTTCAACCTGCATTTCCTTATGCAATGATATATATATTTATATATATATATATATATATATATATATATATATATATATATAAATATATATATAGTTTAGTTGTCAAACTTGGAAGTCCTAAGCATGTTTGATCCTAAAATGCGCTTTTCTAAGCAAGTCTTAGTACATGCTTTGAGCTGAGCACAGATTTAGGAAATTCAGAGAAGGGGAGAATCCAAAGCATAAGCTGGTTCTGATTGGCACCTCTGCCCGGGAGCTACAGATGAGACGGTTTCTCATCTGAATTCATCCATGTTGAATTCCTCAAGCATCCCTGTCCACCACTTGATAGCTTGTGAACTGCAGAGAGCGGCGAGGACCTTCATGAGAACTCGGTAGTGCCAGCCTTGTGGGGGAGTTAACTTTGCTCCAAATATTTCAGAACCTCTTTGTGTTGGTCAGTTTTGTAAACAGATCCCACAACACCACAAAAGATGTTGCTGGCAATGCAGAAGAAAAGATACATCAAAGCCGAAGTCCTCCGAGTCAGGCTCTCCTTTCCATGCTTGTCAACACAGAGGTTGGATGCCACCTTCGAGGGGAGGCTGAGAGGAAGGGGTTGCAAGCAGGAAAGCATGGTGCTTCTGGTTGTGTTTATTGTGTCCAGTCTTCAGTCCAGAACTTCTTTCAGCTGGGGGGCCAAAGTAAATTTCCAAGAAACTCTCAGCAACCACATTCCTATGGCTGATGGGGACAGAGCAAAAGATGGCAGCATGTTTGAATCTAAAACTTTTTCTGCCCATAGCTAAGCCTTCGGAGAGCCTTTTGACCTTTTAGAAGTGCAAGAAAGCTTGCATGATTTGGAAAGTCATTGAATCATAGAATAGTAGAGCTGGAAGTGGCTAGAGGACCAACAAGTCCACCTCTCTGCTCAGTGCCGGACACCAAGTTAAACCATCTCTCCCAGATGGCTGTCCAGCTGCATCTTGAATGCCTCCAGTGCAGAAGAACCCATAACCAAAGGATCGTTGGTTCCATTGTCACATTGTGCCAAGAGTCAGGGCATTTTATATGCGGACATCAGCAAGGAAAGCAGGATGCGGGAAGGTGGTGGAGCTGTCCACCAATCCTAGAGAGCTGAATTGGGACCTACCTGGTGGAAGGGAGTGAGTTTGGCCAGCAGGCCTGTAGTTCAAGAACCTTCTTTAGTCCAAGCAGCAAGTGGATTCAGGTTTGGGGCAGACTCACTGTAGATCTGGCCAAATCGTGCTGCAGCTGGTCTCCAGTGGGAATGCTTCTTG
Source organism: Varanus komodoensis (assembly GCF_004798865.1). Lineage (NCBI taxonomy): Eukaryota > Metazoa > Chordata > Lepidosauria > Squamata > Varanidae > Varanus > Varanus komodoensis. The sequence goes on from NW_025335440.1 coordinate 6,472,855, forward strand.
ACTATAAGTCCTAAAGGCCATCAAGAACCTTCAGGTTCACACCTTTGGGCCACTGAATGCCAGCTTTTTGGGCGCATCAATGAAGGGGGTGTCCAGCACTGTTTGTTAGCTTCCTGGAGGCATCTAGTTGGCCAACATGAGAAGGAGGTTACCCAACCAGACGGACCTTGGGTTTGCTCCGGCAAACTTTCCTTCACTCCTTCCTCTTCTTGAGTTCTTCTTATATTTTGCACTGGCTTCACAGGACCCAGTGGGGGAAAAACTGTGCCAGACGGAACTTGTGGGGGCATCCAGGATCCCAGAAGCATGGGAAAGCGATCCAGCTGAACTGCCCTCCCCCCATAAAAGCCCCATGGCCTTTTGCTTCAACTGCCAACCCGAAGGGGATGCCGCCGCTTCTGCCCTGGCAGTGCAAGTCCATCCCCACCCTCCGCTCGCACAGCTGTGCTCGCCACCCTGCGGCGACACGTTAAGACGCTGAAACCCAGTAGTGCAAGAGTGGCTACTGTTCCGTGAAGCAGCCCATGTGCCTTGGCACAACAGGAGGCAGCATTTGGAGGTCGCTTTTGATTCAGAACTACTAACTGTATTAATCATGTAGCAAACATTCCCCCGGCCCTGCCAGACCTCGTAAATCCATCTAGCGTGCAACCTCCCATCGTAAACACATTCAGAAACACTTAAGCAATCGCCACGATGGGAAGGTGAGCACAACTTTCCCATCACCTGCTCCAGCAGCCGGGGACTCGGGCCGCCGTGGCGAGGCGGGGAAGGCGCGGTGTGCGAGCGTCGCCATCAATGCAGCCCTTGACCCGGCAGCCGGCCTTAGCTCTGAAGTAGCCCAAGTCCTCGTGTTCCTGCCGTGCAGAGCCCGAGGAATGGCCTGGGGATGACGGCACGGGGCACGGCGGTGCTATTGATGCTCGGCAGAGCGGCCCCGTAAAAGGCCTGGAGGGGGACCACCTGGGAGGCGCATGCCTCTCCGTCCATCCTTGGAAGGAGAGAACGAGATTGGTGACCTCTCGGGAATGGGGGAGGAATCCGTGGAGGATGGAAACCCATCCAGTTCCCTGCTTTTGGCTTCCCAGACTCTGCTTTGGCGGGAGGCAGCCGGGAGTCCGACCTCCAGCAAGCGTGCCAAGGAGTTCACGGATTGCACACTAGAATCGAGCCCCTTTGATGGCCTCTGGGGGCACCAACGAGTTCTTCTGCACACGCTTAGTGTCCTCATCAAGGTTCTTCTAAGCAGTGGTGTGGCGGTCCCTTAGGAAGGGCAGACATTCAGCAGGATGGTCACCCCGCTCACATCCTCTGTGAGGTCCAGAAATGCAGCAAGCTGCCTTGACTTGTATCAACAAACCAGCCCTTGTAGCTTTCAGCTCTACCAGGAGCAGGGCTTCTGCCAGGGAAATTTATTTATTATTTATTATTTATTAAAACATTTTTATGCCGCCCCATTCGCTGCAGCTGCCCATCCAAGGCCACGATCATGTGGACGGGAAAATCAGGACCCTTCACGAGAAGGCCAGAGTCACTGGAGAAGACCATCGTGCTTGGATCCTTCACAAGAGAAAAAAGAGGCAGGATAGAAAAGGAATCAGAAATAAATGCATTAGAAACGCATTGGTCAGAAATGAACTGAAATGAATTTTTCGTGCATCCCTCGCCAAAGAGTACTCCTAAGCTGCGGACCTTATCCCTAAGAGGGAGTGTTGCACCATTCAGGACCAGGTCAAATCCACCCTCTCCGAAACCCGATCCGCCAACCAACAGGACCTCCGTCTTGTCTGGGTTGAGTTTCAGTTTATTGGCCCTCATCCATTCCCTTACCTCGGCCAAGCACCGGTTCAGCACAGCCACTGCCTCACCTGGATTAGTGGAAAACGAGAGGTAGAGCTGGGTATCATCAGCGTATTGATGATTCCGCAGCCCACACCTCCTGATGACCTCTCCCAGTGGTTTCATATAGATGTTAAGTACCAGAGGGGATAGAATGGAGCCCTGTGGTACTCCATGGCATAACTGCCATGACGCAGAGACATGGTCCCCCAGCACTACCTTCTGGAATCGGCCGTTGAGATAGGAGCGGAACCACTGCAAAGCAGTGCCTCCAACCCCCAATCCCGCTAGCCTATCCAGAAGGATACCATGGTCGATGGTATCGAAGCCACCGAGAGGTCCAGAAGAACCAACAGGGATGCACTCCCCCTGTCTTTCTCCCTGCACAGGTCGTCGTACAGGGCGACCAAGGCAGATTCAGTCCTGTACCCGGGTCTGAAGCCAGACTGAAAAGGATCCAGATAATCAGTTTCATCCAAGAGTGCTTGGAGTTGTCCCGCCACCACTCGCTCCAACACCTTGCCCAGAAACGGGATGTTGGCCACAGGTCTATAGTTAGTGCCCATCTCTGGATCCAGTGATGCTTTCTTCAGGACCGGTTGTATTACCGCCTCCTTTAAAGGGGCAGGCACTCGACCCTCCCTCAGAGAAGCGTTAACCACTTCCAAGATCCAGGTCCCAATCCCGTGCTTGGAGTTATTTATTAACCAAGACGGGCAAGGATCCAATAGGCAAGTGGTGGGATGTACTCGTCCAAGCACCTTGTCCACATCATCGGGCCGCAATAATTGAAATTCCTCCAATAATTTTGGACCAGACGGTAGCATTGGCGTCTCCCCAGAGACCTCTGATTCATTAGTGGAGTCCAGCTCGTGACGAATCTGAGCGATTTTCTTCCTGAAATGCCTGGCAAAGTCGTCACAGCAGGCCTTTGAGGGTGGCATCAGATCTTCCTTAGGACCCAGGCAAACCAGGCCTTGTACCACTCGAAAAAGCTCCACCGGACGGCATTGTGAGGAGGCAATGGAAGCGGAAAAAAACTTCTTTTTTGCCACCTTCACCGCCACAGCATAGGCCCGATAGTGGGCTCTCAAGTGTGTTCGGTCAGATTCATCCCGTGATTTCCTCCACCTACGCTCTAGTTGTCTCCCAACCCACTTCATCGCCCGCAGTTAATAATAATGTAACAATTAAAAAAAAAGTTTAAAAACCCACCGGTGCATTCTTGGCCAAAAATTTTAAAGTCCTAATTAATTCAATAATTTAACAATTAAAATAAGTTTAAATAAAAAGGTCTTAGCCTGGCGCCAAAAAACAAATAACGACGGCACCAGGCGGACCTCTCTGAGGATCCAACTGACAACCTCAAGGAAAATACCTGGACAGGGCCATGATGGCTGAGCAAACAGAAAAGCTCTTACAAACCAGAGGGGGGCCTTTTCCAAATCACCCAAAGGAGGACCGACATGAACACAATTCCATTTAGGAATAGCCAGTGCTTTTTTTGTAAAAAAAAAAAAAAAAAAAGGTGCCGGAATTCACGTCTTGGGGTCACACTTCTACACTAAAAAAGATTTTCAATTCACCAACTGTTTTTGAAATAAAGAACTTATTTACCTTTTGCACATAGCCAGTCACTCTACACACACACGAACATAATGGTCGCCACCGGCAGTGAGCACTCAGCGCATTACCACAGGACCGATCCCAAGCCGAGCAGCGTCCCAAGCCGAGCAGCGCCCTCACAAGCAGCGCCGACACACAAGCAGCTCACAGGTACTATGTTCATGATTTTTGTTGCCGACCTGCTACGCCCAACAGGGCGATTCACAATCACTTGGAAAAATCCATCAAAAACCGGTGCCGGAACACCGTTCCGGTGCGTTCTATGACAAAAAAAGCCCTGGGAATAACAACTATATTTTATATAAAAATATAGAAGAATGGAGGAAGACTATGAGCAGTTGATCCACTCATTGCTGATACTAACTTTGGGGTGGTGGGGCGGGAACTTTCAGGACCTCAACAGCTTTCCCTTCTGATGGTTCTTGGTGTTTAAAACAGCCTTGGCTGAGACAGGACTCTGAATTATTTATTTTTATTTATTTATTAAAACATTTTTATGCGGCCCCATTCGCCAAAGCCTCGGGGCGGCTTACAACAAATAAGTTAAATAACATTTTAAAATATATACATTAAAATAAATTATGAATATACAATATAAAATAAGCTGCCCTGGCCAGAAAAATTCAATAATATTAACATTTAAAATGCTGCTTGAATAAAAAGGTCTTCGCCTGGCGCCGAAAAACAAATAACGACGGTGCCAGGCGGACCTCTCTGGGGAGCGCGTTCCATAACGTAGGCGCCACCGCAGAGAAAGCCCTCCTCCGAGTAGCCACCCTCCTAATTTCTTTCACGGAGGGCTCCCGGAGATGATCAGTGCTCATCTGGACATTCACTAGCAAATTTGCAAATTTGTTCCCACTTGCAAATGATTGGGAAATACCCCATGTGCAACCCTGAACCCAAACACAAAGAGGAGTGGAAGTTCGATGGAAAATTTGCAAATTCCCAAACCACCCTCACATTTTCTTTTTTAGGCTGTGTACTTGAAAAATGTACAACTTTCTCAAAATGCACTAATTTTGAAAAATGTACAACTTTCTCAAAATGGGCAGCCTCCTCAAAATGCACAACTTCCCTCATTTGAAGGCTCTGAGAAACAAATATGAATGGGACCAAGCTGAACCGAGCTTTGGAGCAAAGTCAGTGAGCTCCCGTTGGAGGCACCAGAGAATTGGCTCTGCTTGGACAGGGTGGACAACACCACAACTCACTGACCCAAGAACCTAAAGTGGGCCAGGTGAGGGGGTTTTGTGTGTGTGTGTGTGGGTGGGGGGCGGGGGCTTCCACTCTCAAGTGACCCACAATCTGCATTTTTTAAAAGGAAGGCAAAGCAGTGTCAAGTTTGCTGCAATCTGCATGAAATGTTTGCAAAAACATGTCTCCGTGCTGTGGATTGTGGTCGTATGATATGTAAATCACACAAATTGCGGTAGTATTTCTCGCATGTTTCATTGGCACTAGAAGAAAATTAAAAGAATGCACGGTGTGACTTGCTTTAAAAGTGGAGGACTCTGTACTGGGATGAGTCGTGTTGGAACAAGTTTGCACCAGTAGTGAGTTTGGGCCGCAACTGGGAGAGCTGAGTCAGGCGAATCAACCGGATTTTGTTCCCACGAGTGGCTTCCTCACACTTCAGTACTTGAGAGCCCCTGACAAAGTTGTTCTTGTGAGGATAAAAAGGGAATTGAGGACATTTTATTTATTTCATTTTATTTATTTAAAACTTTTCTAGGCCATCCTTTACCATGGTCTCAGGATGGTTTAACCATAAGACAATATAAAACAAAACACAGAATCCTAACAAAATTTCCAACCAGCAATAAAGCCCCAATTAAAACAATCGGATCTTAAAACATTGGGAAAATGAAAAGGTTTTGGCCTGGCACTGAAAAGAATAAAGTGACAGACCATGTGAACCTCTCTGGGGAGCATGTGCCACCGCAGAGAAGGCCCTTCTCCGGGTAGCCACCCTCCTAACCTCCTTCAGGGAGGACTTCCGGAGAAGGGCCTCTGCCCCCGGCATGAAAGATCATTTCCCCTTTGTTCCTTGAAAGAGATATTAATGCAGTGTAATGATACTTAGGGACTGCAGGGGCACAGTGGTTTAAACCGCTGTGCTGCTGGGCTGGTTGATCGAAAGGTCGCCGGTTCGAATCTGCACAACGGGGCGAGTTCCCATTGCTCCGTCCCAGCTCCTGCCAGCCTTGCAGTTCGAAAGCATGCAAATGCAGGTAGGTAAAAAGGCACCACTTCGGTGGGCAGGTAACAGCGTTCTTGCACCTTGGTGTTTAGTCATGCCAGTCACATGAGCACGGAGACCGTCTGCAGACAAACGCTGGCTCCCTCGGCCGGGAAACGGAGACGAGCACCGCCCCCGAGAGTCAGGCATGACTGGACGTAACGTCAAGGGGAAACCTTTACCTTTTAACGATACTTACGCTATGCTTGTTTTGACAGCCCTAAGTGGCTTGGGAGCAGATACTTGGGGGACGGCCTGCTTCCACGTGTTCCGACCCAACCTTTAACACCTGGTTAATGAGGTAAAGAGGATGGCGAATAGCTGCGGGGCCTTCTTGGTGCTTCCCCCTTCCTCTGGAATCAGCTCCCCAGAGTGGTACGTCAGGTGCCCTCTCTGCAATCCTTTTGGCACCAGGAAAAGACAGTTTTATTTTCCAGACATTTTAGTAACCAGAGTTTTAAAAATTTTCTATGACTTATCATGTTTTTACTATGCCTGCTAGTATTTAACTGATCTATGTAGTTGTCTGAATTGTGCTATTTTGTATGTTTTTGTGTTATCGGTTTTAACTGTTCATTTCCCAGAGAGTCCTAGTTTGGCACAGTTTAAAGATTCTGTGAGTGAATACATCCCTGGTTCTCTTAACCGGTCCCCTGCATTCTGCCCTATGATTCTACCTGGACATGCTGGGCTACATTATAGGCGAATGCTTCTGTGAATATTTCTTGATTAAATTAAAGCCATGTTTAACCACGTGTTTGGCAAGCCAGGATGGGTCTTGGAAGTCATGCAAAACATCCTTTTGACAAAAGGAGATGGTGATAGGAATAATATCAAAATGTATCTGGCTTGATAAGCAAGGGTTAGGGGTCCAAAAACTCAAGGTTATTTCATTCTTCCAACAAGAAATGTATGCTAATCTTCAAGGGTTAGAAGTCCTCGTGATCATATGCTTGAACCTGGGAGAAAGTTATGTTTAAATAGACACACGGATGGACGAAGGCAGAACCGTGTGTGACTTCCGGTAGTAGCTCAAACATCAACATGGGCTTGCCATTTTCTCTCTTAAACATGCTCGGGGGATTTACAAGCCATCTTTGCAAAGACTATCAAGTGACATTCCTGAGGCCTTGCTTTTGCGAGGAAGAGGCAAAGGGCCAAAAGGAAACCGTTCAGACAAGCATAGAAATATATTCATAAGGATAGCCCAAGTTGCGAGTCAGCGGGCTGGTTCATGCATTTTGGCTTAACCTTGCAGAAAATGAGGGATGCGTGCGAAATTAGTGTCTGCTCATTTTTAAAGTATGGTTTACCCAACATGCACCTTCCCAAACTGAGCTCAAACTTGACTGCAATCTGCAGAGAAGTCCACGCATTTCTGAGCATCGAGTGCCATCAGCAAACCTCCAAAATTCATTTGACAGCAAGTCCATGGAAACGGGCATGAATAAAAGTGTGCTTTTAAAAACTGCATGCATAAAAGGCACCATCAGATCAGGAGAAGAGAGCGTACGTTTCAAAGGTGTGTGCGCTGGCAGCATGCACTGGAGCGTGGCTTCTTTTGGGCCCACCAGCAGTGGCTTCAGGCTGATTTAAGCTTTTTATCTGACCTGCACTAGCATCCTTGGGTGGGGCTCCCAGGGAGAGACCAGAGTTGCTGATGCTACCTTCTCTCTGAATCTTGGCAAAATTCTGCTGGAATTCCAGCAACATGCCCCCAGCAATAGCGAAAAGAGAAGGGATGACGCTAGCCGCACACGTCACACCTGCAAAATCCCTGGACACTTTCTCCCCCCACCAGGAGAAACTGGGTGAGACTGGTCACCGTCTTTTTCTGCCCACAAATAGGATGGAGAATCTCCACGGGTGATCTGCACACAGTTCCTACTAGCAGAGTTAGGGCTTCTGACACCTGCACGTGTGGCTGCGGATGCCCGGCAATCCAAGCCATCCTGCAAAGTCCAGTGGGTCTGACCCAGCTTCAGTCAGATTTGGAATAAACCCATTGAATTGAGAGGAAATTCAGTGACCGGCTTAATTTCAGACGACCGACTCCAAAGCTGTAAAAGCTGCCCGTTCCCTTTGGCTGGAAAAAAAATCTGCCCAGAATCTGAGTTACGGATTTAAAGAGGTATTCAGTTGACTGGAAGGGTATAGATGTTTTCCCAGCTCATAACGATTGGAGGAATTACAGCATGAGCTCTGTGGACTTGGCCTTCTTCTCATCCCAGGCTCTGCACGAGGGACAGTAATGAGATTTCACTCCTGCACCATCTGCGTTCAACAGAAGAGTTCCAAAATGCCACTGGTGCACCTTTTAAAAAGCTTTACTCTTTGTTTTTGATGAAGGGTGAATCTGATTTGCAATAGTCATGATGATAGTAGAAATAATACTGGATTAAGCCCTGGCACTCAGTTTCAGAAAAGGGACACGGGAGCGATCTGAGAGACGTCTGCCAAGCGCAGGTGATGCTACAAGGGTTGCTGGGAACCTTGTAGGTTTGCAGAGTCACAACAGCCCTTGTTGGAACTCGAACAGGTCCGAAGGTTAGGGTGGAGGAAGGAGGCACGTTCTCCCCAGGGGCTGCACCAAGACTCCGTTTCAGGTGGAAGTGGTGGCCTGGCCAGATTCCTATGGATTCTGCTGGGAAATACAGGATGTGCTCCCCACAGAACCGGTTTCCTAGGCGTCTCGCTGTTTCTGCAGAGGAAAGAGGTGAGTGGGCCTCTCTCTCTGCAGGATCACACTCCTCTAGGCCATGAAACAGTTGCTTTGCCGGGCTGAGGAACATAATTCTGCTGGGGAACAAGCCGCGTCCTCCCCTTATGCTTTGCCCGCCAGCAAAATCCCTGGGAATCTGGTGGCACCCTGGCAGAAGGCATCAAATCTTCATGGGGGGGGGGGTTGCTTCTGTGAGACATGTCTGCTCTAGTCCAGCCCAGAGCTGGACCATGACTGGAGGCTGGATTGCAGGTTGGATGCCAGGAAGCTCTTCCTGATGGTCAGGACCCCCAGGATATGCAATAGGCTTCCACGGGAGGTGGCTGAGGCCCCATCGGGGAGGGCCTTCAAGGACAGACTGGACAACCACATGTTGGGCACTACATGAGTGGAGCTGGCTGGAGCCGGGGGTCAGACTAGATGGCCCAGAGGCCCCTTCTGATGCACAAGGTTTCTATGTTTCTTGTGGAGCCCCACTGGTGAGGGACACCCCACCACCCCTCCAGTTAATTGGTGCCACAGCTCAGACTAGGTGCAAGGGCCGGGACATGAGCGGCAGCTGGGGCAGGCGGAGCAGCAGGACCAGGGTGCTGGTGTGGGACCATGTCCTGCAGCGTAGTAGGGCTACAGGCTGGTGGCGTGGCCAGCAGTCCAGGGTCCGGGCCGAGGCAGCAGGCAGTCCAATATTGTACAGATGAGAGAGGGACTGCACTCCAGGGACAGGCCAGTGGTCTGAGGCCAGGGAAGCAGTCATGGAAGGATGGTCCAGACAAGAGCAGGCTGGAGCGAGGCAGGAGCCACTGGAGCAAGGCCCAAACAAGGTTCAAAGCAGGGTGATGCAGAAACCAGAATACAAGAGAATCTTGAAGGCAACTTGTGTTGTTGCGGCAAGAACACCACTGCCAGAGAGCCTTTTGTGCTGGTCTTCGGGACCTCTGGCTGCGCTGCACCACTGCTCTCCAGTTGCTCCCTGCAGGAGCCTGCAAGAGTCCTCCTGGTTCTGCAGTCACTTGCAGGGTCACTGGGGGCCTGATCCTGACACTAGGTAGAAGCTTCAACTGAGATCTGCCTTCCTGGAACTTGAACCCATTCGATTCTTCAGCTACTTCTTGGGCTCCGTGTGTCATTGGAAAGAACATGATGTTGGGGTGAAATCTGATGGATTTTCTGGATTCAGCTCCCTGCGTTCCTCTTGGTCAAGCCTGCCCTGGTGCTGACTTGAGGGACACAAATTGAGGGAGCACACAGAGTTTTATTTTTAAAACGGGTTGCAATTTGCAGACTTAAAAAACAAGCTGGAAGATTTGTGCAAAGTGGTGGCCTCTGCGCTGCAATTTGTACAAGTTTGCGCAATTCTGTAAATTTGCACGAACTGTGGAGTGGCAGCCTTAAGTCTGCGCAAATGTGAAATCAGTGACCAGGACATCCAAGGTGGCCAAGGTGGAGTGTGCGATGCTCTGGGAGAAGTCAGCTGCCATATTTCCTGGGTGCAAGGCTATGACACGAAGGGAAACGAGAACGGCAAGGATGATGTGGATGCAGTAGGAGAGCCCTGATTGGTGGGAGGTATGCAATTTCACAAAGGGTGCTAGGGACATGCAGGATCAGCCCAGTTCCGAATTTGCGCAAATACTTTGAGCAATATCTCAGAGCCCAAAATGCTGAATGGGTCCCCACTGGAGCTGCCAGGAAAGCCCATCAGGCTGAAACAAACCGAGCTGTTTTCCAGCGTTATGCGCCTGTACTGGCCTGCTTGCCAATGTTACCGTAGCATCCCTGAGGAAAAGGGCTTTCTTGGCCCACAACCCCTGCCTGTGGAGACGCTCAGGCACATGGGTCCCATGGAGGTGCCTCCTTTCCCCTCACATCAGAAGCCATTTCCCCCGCCAAGTTTCTCCCCCTGAGAACATTAATGGCTACCATGTGCCCCCCGAGATCCTCGGAGCCTGCCAAAATCTGTCCCATTCGCCTCCTCCTCCGCATTCGTTCCGCGACTACCTTCAATAATGATTCGAAACAAGTCCTAATAGTGGGATCCATGGCTCATGCGCGAGGGTTGTCATGTCACTGCCTCCGCTCCCTCCCTGGGGACCGGAATGTAGTCCAGATGTGCACTGATTAAAGGCTTGCGGGAGACAGCAGGACGTTGAATTCAGACAGCTCCCCGGACTTGATAAACAACGCTCTCTTTTAGGGTCCATTGTGCAATGACAAATGGAAAACAGCTGCTTTGGATGTGTGTGTGTGTGTGTGCGTGTGTGTGTTGGGGGGATGTTTCTAGCTCTATTTGTTTACAAACTTGTGACAATGTTTGAAGGCAGAACATGGAAAATGGGAAGGTTATTGTCCTGGCCAGCTTGGATGGCTTTGGGTGCTTTGATATGTTCTGAGACCACTGAACAGGGATGGAGGGTGAGGGAGAAAAGAAGGCTGCCTAACCTGGATCGCTTTAAGGGTCCATCTGCGGGGGGCTCCCTGATCCCCCCAGTATCGCTTCTAGGAAACACACTTAGGACAGGATGGCAAAACCCCGTCCTGGCTGCGGACATTGGCACGTGGGAGCCCAAGACAAGCTTTGTGCCAGTCCATCTCAGCTCCAAGCCCGGGCTGAGGAACTTCAACCTTGTCAAGAGGGGCAGATCCCCCGTGTTCACGCAGGTGGTCCCCTGGCCCAGCTCCCTCTGCCCCACCACAGACTGAGTCCTGGTTCCCCAAACCTTGTGCCCTCCCCCTGCATTCCAGGAGGCTGAAGGCCCTCTCCTAAAGGTTAGTTCAGAGCAGTAGCAGCTTCGGGCTGAAATAAGCTGGGGAATTTGTCCCCACCCCTTCTGTCTTTGTCTCCGCCTCTTGGCCTTTGGCTCCGCCCTCTGTTGGAAAGCAGCCCTCTCACCATCACTTGAATGGAGTCCTGGCCTCAAGCTGAAAGGTTCTCAGGTGCTCAATGCCCCAGCCTCAATCTCTACGGAACTCAGGCATGATTTCTTTCCTCCACCCCTTTCAGTTTTCCATTTTTATTATTTGGCATTCCGTGAAGATGAATGCGATCCTCCATTTGGGAGGCTCCGCTTTTAGGGGCTTCTTCAACGTACCAATGCAACCTCGGAGCTGCCCAGAGGAAGCCGATGCAACGGCTCTCTTTTGCTTCGCCGTGGCCCCGTTTTGGTTCCAGTTTTGGTTCCGCTCTGGTCGGCACCAAAGAGTTTAGCATCCCTGGCTGCAGAGGATCCAGGCCACTGGTGGAACCATGAAGATGTGCAATTGCGGGACATTTTCTGGACTGACGGTCAAGTCTTTTCTGGCTGGGAGGCATAACTATGATTTGAAATGTTAAATTCCGTTTTTGGTGCACTTGAAGATATTACTGCCTGTAGATAAACCTTAGAAGAAACCTTTCAGAATTTGGGGTGGGGGCTGTACAGAAATGGGTGGCTATGCAGCTGTTATCGGGGTTTTATACGTTCATCCTTGCTGCTAGAAAGTGGAAATATTTGTCCTTTAGATTACCTCCCAATTAGTCTATTGCTGCACAATGCAGTGGTGTGTGGGTGTGGATGTGTGAGAAGAGGAGGCAAACTCTTCCTAGGTCTGGATGCAGAAAATGAGGAGTAAAACTTTTTGTTCAGGCATAATTCCTAATACGGGACTACATGGAAATCAGGTAAAATGCCAGAATGACCTCATCGGTCTCTGCCCATTATGACTATCACCATAAAACTGATTAATGGTAACACATCATCAACAGCTTCCACACCCCTAGACAATAGAGCTGGCCTAGTTCTCAAAGTTCGTTCACATCCATCTGCTGGTCACATCTGATGGAGGAGAACAATCCCCAAATGTTTGTGGAAAATAATGCATCCCCACCACCCCAAAAAGTCATGGGATACTGGTGCCAAGCTGCCACAGAGCTTTTTGGCCATTTGTCTAAGAGCCAGTTCCAGAGTGGCTTGTTGGATGTTGTTGCTTCTTTTCCTTGGTTGGTTGTCACACTGCAAAGAGTGTGCCTGAAGGTCGGGTGGCATGAGCTGGATTCTGAACATGCCAGGGGCTGCCCGAGCTTTCCATGGACAGGACGTATCTATCTATTTATTTGTTTGTTTGTTGAAAACTTTTCTATCCTGTCCTCCACCAGTGGTCTCAGGATGGTTGTACAATAAAACGAGGGACCACACAGAAAACCCCGATTAAAATCACAATCTACACCTTAAAATGTTGCTGTTCAGTCACAAAGTCATGTACAACTCTTCACGACCCCAGGGGTAGCATTCCTCCAGGCCCTCCTGTTCTCCACCATCCCCCGGAGTCCGCCTAAGCTCATGCTGACTGCCCCAGTGACCCCATCCAGCCCCCTCATCCTCTGCTGTCCCCCTCTTCTTTTGCCATCTATTGTTCCCAGCATTAGGCTCTTCTCCAGGGAGTCCTTCTTTCTCATTAGGTGGCCAAAGTATTTGAGCTTCAGCTATAGTGCCTGACCTTCTAAAGAGCAGTTGGGGTTGATTTCCTTTAGACACCTAAAAATACTGGGTTAAAAAAAAAGCTTTTGGCCAGGTACCAAAAAGAATAAAATATCGGTGCCAGGCAGAGGTCTCTGGGGAGCATATTCTTAACCGGGGTGCCACCACAGAGAAGGCCCTTCTCTGGTAAGCACCCTTCTAATCTCCATCAAGGAGGGCTCCCAAAGAAGGACTTCTGACCCAGATCTTAAGGGCTGGGCAGGCACATAGGGAAGGAGATACTCCTTCAAATGTGTGTGGCCGTATAAAGTCCACAGGCCGACATGGGATATGTTGTGCCAAACGGAATCCTTCACACTCACTTCTCTTCCTGCACCCATTACACCTTGATCCTTCGGGGAACAAAGATTCTCCGTCATTGTGCAAGAAGAAAGTGTTTCCTTCTCTGCCACGAAGGAAGAGACGATGAGGTGAGGTGAGCAGTAACTGTAGTTTGCATGAAGATATACATGCAAACCTGTGTCCGGGTTTAGCCCTTGCAAAGTCTACCATTGAAATGAATGGGATCTGAGTTACTCATGAGTAGACTTGATTTTCGTTGGACTGAATGAGAAAGCCCTGTGGTTACTGCACGGTACTGGGGAGATCTCAGTTTGGGTCCTCATTCAGCTGTGAAGCTCCCTGGGGGACGCCGGACACGGCTCTCCCTCGCAGCCTGGCCGACCTCATGGAGTTGTTCTTGTGAGGGTAAAGATGGACCTATGCAAACTACGTTGCCGAGGAGCAAAATGGGAGCTCCATGAAATGCACTAGTCAGAAGCCTTAGCACCCCGACGGCACAATCCTGCGGACATTTGTATAAACTCCTGAAAGTAAGACTCACGTTCCTCCAGGGTGGAGTCGGAGGTACAGTGGGGGCCCCTCCTATTCCCACTCTGTAGGCTCACCCCAACTTGATCAGGTTGCAGGTCCAGCAATCCAAGGTTCTCGTCGGCCCCCAGATACTGTCGAGGGTCCATCAGGTGGCCTCATAAGTATGACAAAACCCAGATCGAAGCCATAAGCCATGAATCAGGTCGAGTGGAATCTTCTCTTCAGTAGACTATTCAGCTACATTTACTTTCACCATTTGATTTGGGGGCAAAACAAAGGGGGTTTTGTCCTATAACTGGCTATAATAACTGTCTGATATAGATGTCCCCCCCCCCTAGTGAGAGGAGAGGCTAGTAACTGTCATTGTTCTCTTCCCAATGTCACTTCCAGAGACAACGAGGGCAATAAAACACTAAAAACTCAGTTAAGAAATCCTACATAGTATAGCACATAAAAGCCAAATTCCCCATAGAAGCATTTGCTTCGCGTTTGCTGTTCTGTGCTGCATAGGATTTCTTTACTGAGATTTTAACATTTTATCGTTTCAGAAATGATGCTGCTCACTGCATTGTAGGGGTTTTTTTTAAAAAAAAAAGAATGGTGGAGTAGAGCTCTTTTAAATACGCGCATAAGTAGAAAAGGTTGACAAGGGGTTGAAGGCAGCAGGAGAAGAATGTGGATCCGGTCTGGTTGGAAGCAGGACCCGGCCGAGACATTTTGCCGCCTGAGATGAAGAACAAGATGGTGGCCCTCCTACCCTGTGGCCAAAAACCTGGCTGGGCATCTCTGGCCTGGACATCTGCCACCACACCTGGAGACAGCAGGCCATCTTGGGGCACACGGTTCTCACCTGCAGGATCTTACTGCAACCACCAAACATTTGCCACCTGAGGGAACCACTACGTAGAAACAGAGTGAGTCAGAAGGGGTCTCCCGGGCCATCTAGTCTGACCTCCGGCACCAGCCGGCTCCGCTCACAACATGCCCACCATGAGCACGTCCAGCCTATCCTTGAACACCCGCACCGAGGGGGCCTCAACGACCTCTCGTGGAAGCCCATTCCACACCCTCGGGGTCCCGACTGTCAGGAAGTGCTTCCTGACATCCAAACTGAACCTTGGTTCCTTGAGCTTGGCTCCATCTCTCCGTCTCTCCATCCTGCCTTCCTCTGCAGAGGAGAACAGGTCTCTACCCACCTCTGTGTGACATCCCCTCACATGCCTGTATGTCGCCAACACATCACCGCAATTTCCCTAAGGGTAGGGCCGGCCCTGGTTGCAAGTATTTGCAGGTTGGGTCGTTTGTTCGTTTAGAGGAGGAAGGGATTAAGAGAGAGGGAGATGCGCATGCAAGCAGACTGAAGTCTCGTGTCTCTTGAGCGTCTAATCCCTGGGCCCATTCTGGAGCCCACATCATTCCCCATGCTCCTCCAGAGCCATCTGGTCTTAGCCAGGGTGACACATTTTGCAATGCGCACTGACCTTTCGGACGGCCTCCCTGGCTGAGCCTCACAGAGAAGGTAATTGTCCCCAGCTGTTCCTCTGGACTGTATTAGCAGATCCCTTCAGTGATAGCTCGAGGACAGCGTGTGCTGAAGAGGGGTGTCCTTTGAAGAGCAGCGATGCTTGAAAGACACGAGTGTCACTATGACATATTAGAATTCCAGACCCCACTGACACACCCCCCCTCCAGCCACAGTTCCCTTCTCACATTATTTTCCTTTGTCGTGTGCCAAAAGGCCCGCATTCCCAATTTTGTCATTACAAACTATGAACTGATAAACAGAGACCAGGCATTCGCTCCATGCTACACAAGAGATGGTTGTTTATTTGTTGCTGAGACTGATCCAAGGTGTGTGCATTTGCATGTGTTTGCTTTTTGTGAATATTTTTTATGAGTCACACAGGACACCCCCCTTTCTCTCAGGCATTTCTGGATGATCAAGGTTAAAGGAGAGGTGAAGAAGTCCACCAGTTCATGAAGTATTGTCCTAAATAGGCTTCACCTATTTCTACATCCCTGATTGGCTAGGATCACCAGTGTGATCTTTGCCAGAAGGAATTGTTGTTGTTCAGTTGCAAAGTTGTGCCTGACCCATCGCGACCCCATGGACAACATTCCTCCAGGCCCCCCTGTCCTCCACCATCCCCCAGAGTCCACTTAAGTTCACGCCAACTGCTTCAGTGACCCCATCCAGCCACCTCATCCTCTGCCGTCCCCTTCTCCTTTTGCCCTCAATTGCTCCCAGCATCAGGCTCTTCTCCAGGGAGTCCTTCCTTCTCATTAGGTGGTCAAAGTATTTGAGTTTCACCTTCAGGATCTGGCCTTCTAAAGAGCAGTCAGGGTTGATCTCCTTTAGGACTGACCGGTTTGATCGCCTTGCGGTCCAAGGGACTCGCAGGAGTCTCCTCCAGCACCACAATCCAAAGGCCTCAATTCTTCGGCGCTCAGCCTTCCTCATGGTCCAGCTTTCACAGCCATACATTGCAACTGGGAAAACCATAGCCTTGACTATACGCACTTTTTTCGGCAGGGTAATGTCTCTGCTTTTTAGTATGCTGTCTAGACTTGCCATAGCTTTCCTCCCCAGGAGCAGGTGTCTTTTAATTTCTTGGCTGCAGTCCCCGTCTGCGGTGATCTTGGAGCCCAGGAAAATCAAATCTGTCACTACCTCCATTTCTTCCCCATCTATTTGCCAGGAAGTGAGAGGACCAGTTGCCATGATCTTAGTTTTCTTGATGTTGAGTTTCAAGCCAATTGTTGTGCTCTCCTCTTTCACCCGCATCAAGAGACTCTTTAGTTCCTTTTCACTTTCTGCTACTACAGTGGTATCATCTGCAGATCTGAGGTTGATATTTAATATTGCAATCTTAATTCCAATTTGTGATTCATCTAGCCCACCCTTTCGCATGATGTGCTCTGCATAGCTAGAAGGAAGACCTTGACCCTAACTTGGCTCCATTTACTTTCCATGCAAGCAGCCTGCACCAAAATCAAGGAAGGAGGGCTAATATTATTATTAAGGATGTGTCAGAAATCTGTTTTGGGGTGCGAATCCATCAGATTACCTGGGTTCAGCTCCCCCGATTCTGGTCTGCTTTCCCTTGGCCATGAGTCCAAGTTCCTGATCCGTGTGCCCAGCATTCATGGGGCACGTGCCCGGAATCAGGTCCTACGAGACCCTTCCAGGAATCAGGGCCCTTTGTGCTGTACATGAGTGGGGTGGGAGCAGAAGTGTCCCCCATGCTCTGACACCTTCCAAACCAGAAGGGCTTTGGAGGGTGATCCAAGCCAGATCCAAAACTTTCTCCACCCCACCCTATAGCTAAATGGAATGCAACTACAGCTCCCCTGTGATTTCTGCCCCTCCTTTTCTATGGCCCACTCCACTCCTTTCTCAAATATGGTCCCAATTTGCACCTTCCCATGTCGGGGGCTCCATGCCTTTCCTAGCAAGACCAGCCCAGCCTGCCCATGGCTGCATTTGAACCCGGGGTCTCTTGTGGGATCTGCACAGCTGCTCCATCTCTCATCTGCCCTCTGAGGCCACAGCTCACGAGGGATGGAATCTGAGCTAACTGAGACCTGCTGAAATTCCCCCCACTTTTGAGGAGCACTGCAAACCCCATAATGCCCCATATAGATCCCTCTGGATTCTGGTGTGCATCTGAAAATCCTGGAAGAAACCAGTCCTCTGGCTCCAGTTCAGTTGAGCTGGGAGCCGTTTTCTTCGGGGGGATTTGATGCAGAGCAAAACAATAGTGCAAGACTTGTGCACACGCCTTCCCAGTTCTCTTTTTATGAACAAGCAGGGATTTCCAACAGTTAACAAATGAACCCGTTCTCCCAGTGGTCCTCTTTTATTACCCGAGTCTGTTGCAAAAGCTGTTACAGTCCATAATTCGGTTGTGATTCAATAGATGCATATTGCTCAACTTTCATAGGAACATTTTATGTGAGCTTGAAATATAATTGAAACATAAATTCTTCCCAGTGAAGTAATACGCGAAGTCAAAAGGTATTATGCCCAAAATACATTTCGACTTTCTCTGCAGCCGTAAGTTTGACTTGTCATTTCTCCTTCATTCTCCTGCACTGACTCACCCGTTTGCTCTGTGGAAGTTATGGAAAGGGTACGACCCTTGGAGGTTTCCAAAATCCATTAATGCACCCAGTTCGGGCCATGCAAATTACAGGCTTGCGGGGGAGGGGCGTTCTTAGTTGAGGCCATAATCTGTGTGTGGGAGCCAAAGGGTTAAAGCCCCTCTCCCATCCTATGCCAGAGGTCTGATCCCATCAGTCTCCATCTTACGGACTCAGTGAAGGAAAGCCCTCCAAAATGTCCAGTCAATTTCCCCTCCAAAGATCCACACACCGATACATGCATTCTTCCACAAAAATGCATTTTCGCCCAGAAATCTGCCCAGAAATGCACATTTTTTCCCACTGAGCATGCAGACCTTTCCTATTTGAATAAGCAAATAAACAGGCTGAAACCTAAAATAGAAGTGAACTGAAATGAGTGTTGCTGGGATTTTCAAAAGCGTTTGGTGAGCTTTGAAATGGCATGTCCTCCCACAGACCTGGTCATGCATGGATCTTGTTCTTCAGCTTGATCCATGTCTCGGGGTGCAATTCTCGATCAGAGGGTGCACCTTTGCAGGGCCAGCTGCTCTGGGGCTGACTTTAGTGGAGGTCAGCCAACTGGGGGCTCCAACAGGTCGCTGCTGGAGCTGAAAGCGACCCCTGAACCCAGCCACGTTCTCCCTTCCATGAGCACAAGGTCTTTCTTGCTTTGCAGTATTTCCATGCATCCCACGAGGCTGGCTGAGCCCAGCCTTCATTCCTGGTTCCTGGTCGGTCCTTCAGCTCGGAGGCCAGTTCCAGGATCTCCTCCAAAACATCCAGATGCTACAACCTGGACCGATAGCAGGAGAGTGTGACACACGACGTCTGTCACACACCATTCTGCCTTTAGAGATGTAGGATCACTCCTACCCACAAAACGTACACAAAGATGAACGCGCTCGTTTCCCTGGAATTCTTCATAGCGGTGTTCCAAATGTTCTGGGCTTCCAAAACAGCCTTGAATTTCCTGTTTGGGTGAAATTGACTTGGGGGACACATTATCTTTGGTCCCCGCTCAACAGTTGGCCATAATTCTTTGCCATCTCTCTCTCTCTCTCTCTTTCCAGGGGATCTAGCCATAATAATAGAGTCACCTATAATTGGCCGGCTAATTGGTTACATTCCCTCCTATATATGTATATACACACACCAAACGCCCACGCAGCCCCCAGACTGAAATCTCATAGCAGCTCCTTTAGCTGTTACATAAGGCACGGATACTTCAGAGTCTGTTTGAAATGTGGTCGCGCTGTATTTATTTCCGTATTAAATGCAATTTATTAGGTTTACAACCTTGACAGTGTGAATACGCTGCCATTTATTAAGTGCTGGCACCGTATGAAAACATCTGCTGCATTATAAGAAACACAGAACATCACTGGGGTTTTGTTCTGTTCGATGGAATTGCCTTGGGAAAACTTCCAGAGGAGAACGAGCTGGCTTAGAAGGAAAGCTCTTCTAAGAATACGACCTGCCAACAGCCTTGGCACTAGGTCAGAATCGAATTGGAGGGCACACGCTGGTCTTGTTTTCTCGAGGCCTAGTAGGGAAGGGCAATGGATCCCAGGGTGGGGCAGTGGAGGACACGGCCCAGAGGGACCGTCTCCATGGGTTGCTGCCTTTTTATAAATCGCAAGCCCATTGCCTTTCTCAGCATCCTAGCCGGAAGAGGGAAAGCTGTCTCTCATCATGTCAGACCAGTGGCCTGTGCAGCAGAGTATTTTCTACTCTAACTGGTGGCAGTCCTCCAAAGCTTCAGGTAGCATTTTTTTTCCGGTCCAGTGTAAAGAAGCCAGAGATCAAACCTGGGTCAAAAAGACACCCCCCCCCCACTCGCCTTCCTCCAGTCTTTGGTGGGTCCTGCTGTGCTTCGGATTCATTCAAGGAAGAGTTAGAAATGAGAATTTCTAGGTAATAATTTAGACATTGTACATAATGTTAAGAATTTCCCTTGATCAAGAGGTAGCCTGAAATTTATATCAGCAATTACAAGCACCCAAAGTGTTCTCTCTCTCACTCTCACCTCTCTTATTTTGTCTTTACAGCTTTCCCACCCTTTTATCGCTGTTAATGAACTTGGAACCAGGAATGGAAGAAACAATAATTTTTTATTTCACCTAAATTCTCTGAATATAACTCCAAAACTAATTTCAGATAATTCCCATGTTTATTTGTGAACCATTTTTGGCTTGGACAAATGGGGAAATCTGCCTTTTGAAGGGGAAAAGTTAGCATCCCTGTGCATTTTTTGTCCCCACTGAATAAAAGAGTAAAAATGCATATTTTTTCTGGAAAACATCTGATTCAAAGTACGTACAGTATATTTGCTTTAAATATTCTTTTTCCCCCCAAGCCTAGTGGGAACTGAGAATTTGCAAACATTTCTCCAAAAATGTATTCCTCACATTCATATTTCGGATTCTGAATGGGACATAATCCCAAGAGCTGCAAACAGGAAAGAACCGACTTCTGCACATCAACTTAGAATCTCCTGTATGTGACTCAGGAGTGGAGAAACCGGTGCACACAGACGCTTCACCCCGAGCTGTCCCAGCCAGTGGCAAGAAATCTTGGGAGTTTTAGGCCAAAACATTCGGAAGGATGCCCGCCCTGTCGTAAAGCACATGCTTTACCACTCAGGTAAACTGATGAAGTTTACTGATGAAACGTTCCCTTAAAGTGCTGCAGACTAGCATATTCTGACCCCTGAGGGGAAGGACAGGATGGGATTCTACCACCACCAATTCCACAAACAAGAGCAGCTATACTTCTTCTTCCTTCTCTTTTCTCCTCCTATATTATTTATTTACTTATTTTATACTGATAATTTTAATTTTATATTATTATGTTTGAAACTCAGTGTATTTTTTGTATTTTTGTATTTAATGGTAATTTATTATGTTCTATTGTATTTC
>NW_025335440.1:6493753-6510654 GCF_004798865.1 Varanus komodoensis
TAATAATAATAATAATAATAATAATAATAATAATAATAATAATAATATCCGACAGGTGCGAATGAGTTCAGCAACGCTGCCCGAGGACAGCAAGGTCAGGCTGAGCAGCAGACCAAGCTCTGCCCTCCATCCTCTTCCTGCTGAACCATTTAGCATTCCTTGCAGTAGAGGATGGTGGTCACAGCATCACTGAAGCTCTATCACTGCCTGGTTGTTGTTGTTGTTGTTGTGAATTTTAGGGAGCTATCCATGATGCAGCGCAGTGTGGGGGTGCCGTACTGTGGAGAGCTCCTTGCGGGTCCAGAGGAAAATCCAGGCTGCATATATGACCCTCATGGAGGTGGGGGGGCCACCAGCTTCCACCAGTTTGCTGAGAGCATCAGTAAACAGCTGGATGAGATGATCTCTTCGACATTGTTTGTGGGGACTTCCAGAAAGTTTCGGACAACATTCATCACCAATGACTCAAGAACAAACTTAGCAAACGTAGGATAAGAGAAGAGGTCGTCTTATGGATAGGTAACTGATGGCATGCAAACGGTGGGAATCCACAAGAATCTGCACCGGAACTGCTGTTGTTGCTGTGCGCCATCAAGTCATCTCCAGCATATGGTGACCCTACAAAGAAATGCTTTCCAAAATGGTCCTTCGCAGCCCTGCTCAGCTCTTGTAAATTCCAGTCTTTGGCTTCCTTATTGGAGTCCATCCATCTTGCATTTGGTCTTCCTTTTCTCCTTCCGCCTTTGGCTTTCCCAAACGTGATTGTGCTCTTCAGTGAGTCTTGCCTTCTCATGATGTGCATGAGATACAACAGCCTCGGTTTTGCTGCTAGGCAAAGCTCTGCCTTGACATAAGATAGGACCTACTTGTTTACGTCTCTGTTGTTTCAACGTGTTCACAAAGATCTCCCCCATATTTTGAATGCACTGATTCCCTTCCTACCAGTGACCAATACACCCATCCATTATAACTGGGAATACAACACTCTGGATGATTTATTTTTTATTTATTAAAACATTTTTATGCCGCCCCGTTCACAGAAGCCTCGGGGCGGCTTACAATGACCTTGGCCTCAGTCTCCACTGAGATTCCTTCCACTTGACGTTCTTCTCAAGTTCCTTCATTGCTGCCCTTTCAAGTTTCAGTCTTCTCTGAATTTCACAGCTGCAATCTCCCTTTGAATGGATGACTGAGCGAAAATTTTCATAATTTCAGTTACTTTGTTGTCGACTTCAGAGTTGTGTAATTCTGCAGTCATCATGATTTTTGGTTTCTCAGTGTTCAGCTGCAGCCCAGTGCTCGCACTTTCTTCATTGCTTCCATCAGGAGCCATTTCAATTCACACCTGCTTTCTGCCAGTAGTATGAATTCAGCTGAAAATCTTAAAGCTGTGATGTATCTTCTGCCAATTTTCACCCCTTCCCTCAATTCTAATCCAGCTTTCCTTATGATATGTTCTGCACAGAGACTAAACAGATAAGGAGATAAATACACCCTTGTCTGACATGTTTACCTGTAGGAAACCAACCAGCTTCTCTGTATTCTGCCCCATCATTGGGACTATTGCTTCCTCATTTAAATGTTTAGAAATATGAATGAGCAGTGTGGCATGACAACGAATTATTCATGAAGATTGACAAGAATGAACTGTAAGAAAAACTCCAGAAATGTCTTCCTAAACTGGATCAATGGGAACGTTTCAATCTTTTGGAACAGGAGTGGGGAAATTCACAACTGATGGGAATCCACCAAATGATTGGTGGTCAGGGGGAAAGGGGTGGCTAGAGGAAGAGGTTGTTCATCGGAAGAATCCCATGGGGAGGAACTGCGAACCGAGGTGGGCCTGGCTTAGCCCCCAGACTTAAGGCTTTGCATCCCCTCCCTTGGGGATGTAGAGCTTCCATCAGAGGAAAAGTTGATCACGGAAAAATGGCATGACGGTTTCTTTCATATTTTAGTAAATAGCAGAGCTGGTCATTCTGCTATTATCTGTCACACCATCAAGTTCTTGCTGTCCAAAGACCATCAGCTTTACTGTCCACCTTCCATACGGACAACCAAATCTAGCAAGATAGGCCTGGCACTGAACCAGGTTTCCTTTGCCAGATGTCTTTTTTGCAGAGGGAACTTATTCTGGTCGGGTCTGTTTTCAATTTGGTCTTGAACTGTGTGATCAGAGATTTTAGGTGCTGAATGACCTCCCAACAGGGGGAAGAAAAAACACACCTGAAGGTTGTGTGCGTTTGCTACAGGCTGTTGGTCGATTACAGACTGTTTTGTAATCATGTGAGGAACGGCGTCTTAATTTTCCCTGACAAAGCTGTTTTTTTCAGTGTTAAGAGCATTACAAAAAGATGGCTGGGTTTTTGGAAAAGTCATATAGGAAACATTTTGCAAGGTCTGCTAATGCAATTGTACACATGAATAAAACGCCAGCAAATTGAAGTGCATTAAGCATGCTTCATTGCATAACGAGCCGGGCTCACTAATTGGTTATGCCATTCTTCAGCAAGCAGCAGTGCTGCCCCCGTCCCACCTTCCAGGCCTTCAGTCCCTGTTAATGTCACGGCTTTATGACGTGTCTCTCAGGTATTCGTTGGAGCACTTAAAGGGGAAGCACATTCTTCGTGGCAATTCTTTGTAGGCAGAAGAGATTAGCTCTGGCAGCGTCTCTGAACCTGGTTACCCTCAGATGAGCTGGCCTGCAACCTCTGTTGGCCTTGATGACTGGGAATGATGGGAATTGTAGTCTGGGACAGCTGGAGGGAGGTGCATTCTGGAAAGTTCCTCTTTCATCACAAATGTCTATAGAGGTAGGGAAATGTGACCTGTGGGCCGCATCAACATCATGCTGATATGGTACTGATGTGGTATCTTCCCAGTGTCCTGACCATTTAAGATATTCTGATTATTTCTTTAACCAGTCATTCAAACTAGTATGAGATCATCTCCCAAAACAGTGGACAGTGGTGAAAATCCACACTCACACAATGCAAATGAGATAAAATAAGCAAAGCAGCATTAACCATTATTTCAGTATCCTGCGTAAGACCAGGATAACTGAAGGGCGATCTTCCTCCATGCACCAGGACCAAGCCAGGAGCTCCTAAGCCATGATCCATTTTTACAGTGAGCCCCTGTCAGGGATGGGGCCTTAGCAGATGCCCAGTTATGCCTGGTCTTGCTGGTCTTTTCTGGTGGCTTCAAATGCTTAGTTTATGGCTGTCAAGCAAAGAGACGAAGTTCGTGGAAAAGTCCTATTTTCTCCTTGTACAGTTGGAAAAACTCAAGGATCGTGGATATAATACAGTTCATGAAAGAGGGTTTCCAGTGGACTGATGCCAAAGGAGTTTAATGCACCCATGGTATGGTGGGAGAGCTTTAAGCTTCAACACCTCGGAAGAAAACAAAGATGATGAGGGAAGCATCCGTGCACTCCTGAACTCACCTTTGTTGGAGCCTCTTGCTGAGCTCGCAACATGTGCAGCGTTGCCAGGAGGAGGCGGCGGGAGTCCG
Organism: Varanus komodoensis; assembly: GCF_004798865.1. Lineage (NCBI taxonomy): Eukaryota > Metazoa > Chordata > Lepidosauria > Squamata > Varanidae > Varanus > Varanus komodoensis. Next base: position 6,497,270 of record NW_025335440.1, read on the forward strand.
ACGAGGTGAGAACATTTGCTTCCTATACCTCAGTGACTGGGAAACAAGACATCCCTGCTCAAACGGCCTGGTTTGTCAGGCCAAGAGAGCTTGCCTCCAGGCGAAGTAATAAAAGAAAATTTTGTGCCGTTCTCTGCATAAAGGGGAAAGTTTGGCTTCGGAACTAATGAGCTTTTCTCCCTGCAGCCCATCGACTGAGGGTCACTGGGGCTTCAGAGCTGAAATGCTCTTGTAAGTGGATTTATCTGTAGTTCGAGAGGCAATGGACCACGCAGAGACGGCTCCACACATCACACCCCCCTGCGCAGTTCGCCCTGGTTTCGGATGCTCCTCTGGGCAGGACAGCAGGAGAAAGCCTTTTGCAGGGCTGGTCCAGCTCTGCCTGATTGAATGGCGAGGCAGCGTCTGCCCTCCACAGAGGCAGAAAACTTTGTCCCAAGTGGAGAGGATGGGGCTGCAGAGTCCTTCCAGCAGGCAGCTTTGCTGACGAGATCATTTTTACAAGATTTCTCCCTCATCATTTCGTAAAATCGCAAGCACCGTCCATCTATGCAAAGCCATCTGCTGCTGGCCCGAGGCTGGGAGGTCGGGGGGCATGGGGGGGGGGCTTGTAGCCCGAAGGGCAAGCAAATGGCAGGCTAAAGTCTGTCCAATGGAGATGCAAGCACACCACATCTTGTGCTTCCAAATAAATATATGTACTGACACTTAGCCAGGGTCCAGCATTTGCACAGCTCCAGGTTTTGCAATGGAGCTCTCCCATCAAAACCATCTGTATACGACACCCTGTGCTTGGGAGGAAGCACAGAAATATGCATGTATTTCTGAAAAAGATGTTCAATACTGCATTCTGCAGGGAAAGGTGGTTGCTGAGCTGTGCATATTAGGAAAATTTGACACTGCAATCAAGTTACTCGGGGGGGGGAGACAACAGGGAGAAAGGCCCCATCAGTGTGAGCCCCCTAATATGGAATGAGATCGCCTCTGAGGCCTGCTTGGTGCCAATTTTGCTATCTTTTCAAAGCCAGCTAAAAAGCATCCTCTGCCGCAGAGCGTTTAATTCCTTACTGGAGCCTGCTGGTTATTAGACAGGGTCTAACTGGATCTTTTTAACATGCAATTTTTGTTGTTCTGTTTTTTATTTGGTTTTAAATTTTGTATTCCCAACTTTTTAATGAGGTTTTAATATGCTTTATTGATATATTTTATGTTGTTTTTTAAACATGTTGCTGCGAACCAACCAGCGGGCTTTGACTGTTGGGTAGGTATAGCTACGCTTCGCCTGCAACCTCTGATCTTCCCCCATTTTATCCATCCCAACCATCTGATCTTCAGCATTTAGATGAGTGACCCTGCAAACTACTATCAACTGTTCAGGCTGCCGGCAGAGTTGGAGGGTATCCAGCAAAGCGTTGTCTCCGTCTTGGTGACACGGTGCAACTTGACCCAGTTCCACACAGAGGACTTTTGGTACCTTGCTCTTTTGAGATCCAAAGGCTGTCCAAGTCAGGAATGGACGGGGAGGCTGTCAGCAGCTTGCACTTTAAAGCAGGCGGGGAATTAGCATTTCGATTGGGATTTTAGGCCCAATTTAAGGTGCTGGGGATGACCTACAAAGCCCTCAATGGCTTAGGACCTGGGTATCTGAAGGAGCGTCCCCCTGGGTGCTTGCCCCTAAGATCTGGGTCAGAGGTCCTGCTCCGGGAGCCCTCCTTGAAGGAGATCAGGAGAGTGGCGAAGTGGAGAAGGGCGTTCTTGGTGGTGGCGCCCAGGTTATGGATCACACTCCCCAGAGAGACCCACCTGATGCCCACACTTCCTTCATTTCGGCACCAAGCCAAAACCTTTTTATTTTCCTGGTATTTTACATGCTGAAGTGTTTTAAGACAGGGTTTTATCTGAATTTGTCCTCTGATGCTTTTATTTCATTGTACTTACTACTGTCCTGGAACTTTTTAGTGTAGAACAGTATATAAAAGCTTTAAATAAATAAATATAAATTGGGATCTGCTAACACGGGTGGACTTGACCTCAGCTCAGCTCAGCTCCCCTCCTGGGCAGGGCAAAATGTGGAGAAGAACTCCAGCCTGATTCTTTCCATGGGTTCCTCGACTGCTTGCTCACCTTGATTGGGCCGCTTGGCCCTTGGATTCGATGGAATTATAGGAGTTGGATCCCATCAATTTTAATTGCTCAGATGAAGATTTTGGCCTCAAATATACAGCTTAGAAATACTGGGCTTTTAAAAGAAGGAGAAAAAAAAGTACATAATTGCTGCGGAAACCAAATAAATAAAGCATGCATTTTTTTCAAGTTCAATGGCTATCAAGCAGCCATTGAAACTACACAGGCATAAAGCTAAATATTGCTGTCAAAGACTTTCTCTCTGTTTTATTAAAAGCAGCCCCAGGCTTCCCCCTTTAAAGGAGAAGGCCAGGGCTTTATTTAATAAGACTGATTTCCTTAGAACAAGCAAATTCAGCCTCTTCTTGGGTTCGGGACTGACTCACAAAATTTGCTGAGTTTAAAGGAGAGCTCAGAACATTATAAGGATCTGAGATTTGTCCATTGAATGAAATAGTTGGCTGGGGTGGGGAGGGGGGAAAGGGGTGCATGGCTTGGCATTTCCCCAGTTTGGAATGGGGTCTGTTCCCATGAAAACTCCTCTTGATAAATACAAGTAGAAATCAATTTGCCTCCTTGAGGAACTCTGACACAAATCCCATCTCAGCTTCCAGGGGCAATTAAAAGCACCGAAGTGGACTTCTTTTGAAGTGGTAACTGAAAGTGGCATTGAATGGGTTACACAGGTGAATTTACTAGATGAAGGCAAAGCTATATGCCACAAAGGCGAGGTCACACAATTATAAAATCATAAGAATTCAGAACTGGAAGGGGCTGAGAAGGCTCTTGGTACAACCCCTTATACAAACAACCCTAAGAGATGCCTTTTTGGATAGGTCTTGAACGCTTCCAGTGCGGGGAAGCCCACCACCTCCCAAGGTTGCTGCTTCGATCGCTGCATCACTTTAACGGCCAGGGAATTTTTCCCCTTGTTCAGTCAGAATCTGCTGCCTGTAAGTTGAGTCTGTTATTCCTTGTTCCGGCATGGTAGACAAGTCCCTTGTGAGCTTTGCTTTCCCTGCAAATGTTGGCCAGGGATAGCATTGCTAGGTATGTCATCCTGGTGGATCTTCAGAGATCTGAATTTCTCCCTGTGAAATTGGTAGGGGAGATCTGAGCCCCTCAGGGGAATGAGGGTGTCTGGTCCCACTGGATCCAAAGCCACCTCCCCGCCTGCCCTATCACATGCCTGTATGTCGCCAACAGATCCCCTTGGAGTCTCCCCTTCTCCAGGCTGAAGAGACCCAGTTCCCTCAGCCTCGCCTCATACGGCATCCCCTGCAAACCGGCCACCAACCTTGTGGCCCTAAGCCACACTGACTCCAACCTGGCTATATCCTTCCTGTAACGAGGGGCCCAGAGCTGAGCACAAGACTCCAGTTGCGGGCGCAGCAGAGTCATATAGAGTGGTAGCAATACCTCTCCCGATCTAGAAGCCACGCTTCTGGCTATGCAAGCACGGGTGGCAATACATAAAATAGTGGGGAGTGGGAGCATTCCAAGGGGAAAGGGCATCAGCAGGAAGGCTAAAAGCAAGAACAAGGGGTGACAAATCTCCCTAGGCGTTTCCTTCCCGTACACAGCAAATGCACCAACAACTCTCTTGCTCCATCCCCGTCTCCATGTCAAAATACTACCGTTTGCCCCCATTATTCCAATGCAGATGTGAAATGCATCTCCACCGGGTCAGCTTAATGAGCTATTCAATTGCACAAGCCTTATTATCTGGATGGGGTCCAAGCCAGTTCTCCTCTGCTAGAATCTATCCAGGGAGAAGAGCTCTCTGGCACGAGACGCCAAAGTCACATCATCAGCATCGTCTTAATGACCATTAGAAGCCTATCCCAAAGTCAAAGAGAGGGAGGGGATTATCGTTTTGAGTTTAAATAGGCCATATATAGATATAAAGATATATATTCCTCGAGGCAAGAAAGAAATGAGAACCATTTGCTGTTTGTTATTGTCTCTCGAAAGTGACAAGAGGCAAACAATAAGAATTCATCATGCGCTTCGTCTCTGGGAATGGCTAGGATCACACAACTCCAGGGGATATTCACGGAAGCATTGCTGGGCCAAGGATGGTCTGGTATCATAAATCTGCCTCGCCCCTGCTGTTTTCCTGCAAGAGCAGATAGTTTTGGGGTTGACAGGGCTGGAAAAAATGCCGTGAGGTGAAGGGGCAAGAAAGAAACAATGAACAATGAACATTAAGGATGACTAAACGGATCTCCAATTGGAGAAGCCGGCAGCCAAGAAGCTCGCACATCATGCAGACAGAGATCCGAGACGCTTGCTCACTGGAATCCTCAAGCGCGGCCACACGGAATGAGAGAAAGTTTCCATCAAAACCAGGTCAGGGGGCCCCGATATGTTTTCCAGTAACCCAGTAGAAGGGAGCTTGCGGGAGGGTGGCCAGTCGGCCTCTCCAGGGCCAGGACATGGGTGGCCAGACCAGGGAAGATGCAGCAGAGGCACCGGACCCCGGGCCGCAGAGCAAGAGCAGGGGCGACTAGCAAGCTGAAATCATAATCATAGTTACAATTTGATCGGGAACCCAAAATGCACAAGGGCAGAACCAGGACGCGGTCAGGATCAAGCCTAGAGCTGAGAAGCAGGAGGAGCAGTTCCCTTGGACGGGATCGCAAGGCCGGAGACACACGGCACAGCAGGGCACGGGGCAAGCATCAGGCAAGGTGCCGGCGCTCGGGGCTGGGGAGACGGCAAGACGCAGGAGACAGCCGGAGTCGGACACAGAAGGGTCTGGCAGGGTGCGGGAGCTGAACCAGGCAGCAGGCAAGGCCGGCTATGCAGCAGGAAGCAAGAGCAGGAAGGGCCGGGCAAGGTGCCGGGCTGCTGTGGCCCAGACCAGAGGGAAGGGCTGGCTCCTCTATAGCTCTTCCCCCAGGACTCCAGCTGTGCTCGCCGGGATCCTGGGGGCATCAGCGAGGCCGGGAACCAGTCCTATGAACACAGTGGAGGTGGTCGTTCCGGATGTGGCCACCAGAGCAGCCCAGACCCTGGCAGCATCAGGTTTGCTCCAGACCTGTGCCGGTTCACCTGCATTATTCTTCTGAAACAAACATATCCCAGTCTGGGTTCAGGGCAGAGGAATCTGTGAGCTTCATTTTCCTCTCTTCTAATTTTCTAACTCTTAAATTGCTCCATCTTGAATTTGCAGAATCCAAGAGAGTTTAGTCCAGGGGTGCCCAACCTTTTGGCTGCTCTGGGCCACATTGGAAGAAGAATTGTCTTGGGCCACACATTAAATACACAAACACTAACGGATCTGAGGAGCAAAACAGTCTGTGTGTAATATTTGTGATATCTGCCACCACAGATAAGCAAAGAAGTCCTCACATAATAATCCTAATTATGAGCTGCCCCGTTTGGGGAGTCTTTTAAAATCATTGAGCAGGCCCCAATATAGAATCCCTAATACAGAAAATGAACTTATTGAAGAAATAAAACTTCATTTTTTATATTCTTATGATAAAAGTAAAAGAAAAGAGGGCAACAGAAAATTAGTGGGATATTTGACATTGCATTTGAGAAACTAATGCATCAGTATGAAGTTCAATAGACGTAGAAGCAGTTGCAATCCTCAGCGGGTTCTCAAGGTGCTCATTGGATATGTTGGCTCTAATTTTACTTTTAGCATGTGTCATTTTTGAAAAAGCTGCTCACAAATGGAAGCCACACACCGTCGTAAAACTGAAGCCATGCAAGCGTACAAATAGTGAGAGCATATGTACGTTTATTTTACGTGACACTGTGACATGACGGTGTTGTCTACAAAGTTCACACTTGAGAACCACACAACTGAGTTAAAAAAAAAAAAAAAAAAAAAAAGAATCTCATAATGTTTTAAGTAAGTTTACGATTTTGTGTTGGGCCGCATTCACGGCCATCCTGGGCCACATGAGGCCCGCAGGCCACAGGTTGGACATCCTGGTTTAGTCCGTTCTTATCAGAAATGAACAGAAGCAAAATCTAACCCATCTGCCCCAGCCCATTTCAACGGGTGCAGTTATTCCCCGGTATACCTGCCAGCCACAGAGCTGGCAAAGGTGAGGCACCTGCCCAACACCACAGCTCACACCCTAACCCTGTCTTGACCGAACATACGGGCGTGAAAGCAAAGATGTCTGAACGCCACGCAGCCAGAGCCCTGGGCCTAGAGGAATGAACCTGTCCATTTTGGTGCCTCTCACATTTGATTTGTGTTCGTGCATTTTAAGCTGAAGGATTTTTGTCCATTTATGGGGAAACTTAAGGGAATCCTTCTCAAAACCAAGCTGAAGTTATATTCCCACCCAGCCTGAGCCAAGACTGAACCTGCCTTCCTCGCTTCTCACTGCAGGGGTGTAATTCTAGATTATTTAAGGATGGGCAACTCAGCGAATGTTGGTTTCTTCTATTTCTTATTTTTCCAATGTTATGTTCATCCTGAACAGTGATTTTTTTGTGGACGTATCATTGGTCCATCTCAAACACTGAGCTGTTTTTGCTTTCTGAGTGGAGGAAACTCGCACTTTTGCATGTGAATATCTTTTGCAAGCCACTTGCTGAACAGTAAAGCTTCTATGAACTGTATTTCCATGGATGTAAGCACTTTCGTGTGCAGATTTCCCTAACCTGCTCACAGGCCCGTCATAGGATGATAGAACAGGAGAGTTGGAAGGGGCATGAAGGCCATCGGGTCCAGTCCCCTGCTATTGCGGGACACCAAGTCACACCATCCCACTCAGGTGGCTGTCTAAACACTTTCTGCACATCTCCAGCAAGGGAGAGCCCACCACTCCCCCAGGTAATGGGCTCCATTGTTGTACTACTCTGACAGTTAGGAAGCTCTTCCTGGTGTCCAGTCTAAATCCGGAGCCGCTGAAGCCGGGGGTCAGACTTAGATGGCCTGGGAGGCCCCTTCTGACTTGTTCTGTTTCTATGTTTCTAACTTAAGTCCGTTATTCCGTGCCCTGCACTCTGGAATGAACGAGAAGAGACCTTGTCCTTCCTCTCTGTGGCAGCCTTTGAGGTCCTTGCGGGGGGCTATCACACCTCCTCTCACCGTCTGGATGCCCATGCAATTATTCGAGCCCCCAGCTCCAAGCCCCCTCGGAAGCTCACGCCACAGCCAGAATGGGGACTGCGAGCTCAGATGAGCTTTCCTCGCCCCTTGCAGCTGGCTCTTCCCCCAGGACTGCAAATGCAACCTCAGGGAAAATGTCGAACCGGCAAGGAGTAGGACGGAGAAGGGAGAAGACCAGGAGAGGAGGCTGTGCTGGTGCCACAGCCTTACTCCCTTGCACGCCGAGGCACAACTCCGGCCATCTAAGAGTCTTGCAGGGAGGAAAGAGCGCCGAGCCGAGCGTCACCTCCAAGCCCCCCCAGCCCTGTGCAGGGTCCTCCTTAAGCCCCGAGCTGGGAGGGTCTTCACATCCAGATTTCCTCATGCCCTCGCTTTGGTACATCACTTTGGATCCCAGAGTTCCGCTGAGATATTCTGAGGAGAGCAGATCTTGGAGGTCGCCGAGTTTCAGTTTGCGCATCGCTTTGAAAACGGGGATTTAAGTGTCGTGAGGCACGGTCTCCCTTCCCAGGGAGCATGCTGCCCCAGAGTCTCTCTTCACAAGGCTTTATCGTTGCACATCTCTGAGTTCACCCAGAGTGGAGTGTTGAGCCCTCTCAGGGCTCCCCACCTAGACCCCACCTAGACCCTTTTCCCCTGTGCCATCCCAGAGGTGGGGCACTGTGATACCTCACCTGCCAGCTCTCCTCCCGTTGCTCCATCAACTGGATCTCCCACCTGGGTTGCCTCCTAGCAACCGGGATCACATCTTGAGGGGGAGGGACCACCATATCTGACAGATGGCTCAACTCCTGGTTCCCAAGTCCTCCCCCTCTTTTCTCATTGGTAGCCCAGGGCTCACAGCAGCCCCCCCCCCCCATCCTATCCTGAGAGAACAACGTCATTTTGGGCAAGTTTGAGGTGCCACAGCTCCGTGGGGGAGCACCTGGAGTGCAGGCATCTCCAGGTAGGACCCAGAAAGACACTGCCAAACCCTGGACACCCCGTGCCGATTCTTATCCATTCCTTTCCTCGCAGCTCACAGTATGGGAGGAACAGAAAAGGGGCAGCTCAAAAGAGGAGAGGGTCACCTACTGTTGGCTCTTGTCCTGCCCAGCACTGGCTTTGGTCCCACTCACTGCTGACGTGTGACCCCCAGCAGATTCCCCATGATGGAACAAGCACCTCAACGGGGGGAAAACACAAGGTTGCCCACCCTGATCTTGGGGCTTTGAGCCAAGATGGCAAAAGGACTGCATGCAGATCCCGGAGTGTTCTAGCCTTCAGATCTTAAAATGGTAGAGTTGGAAGGGGCCCATAAAGCCACTGGGTCCAAGCCCTGCTCAACAAGGACTCCAAATAAAGCACACAGCCCATCCATTTTAGCAAAGAAGAATGTCGCCAGACTTTCCTTGGCTACACACACAGCCCGTTCTCCGAACGCAATCGCGGACGAATCTCGCAGCTTGCATCCAGCGGCACTTTCATTCCACGTCCAAGGTGTTTCCATCTTCCTGATGGCCATGGAGGCCACGCACCACTTTGTCATATCCTTTGTAGGACCGCCGTCCATTTTTGTAATGAAATGGTGACGCCTGCCAATGTTTTGGCTCACCATCGCCACCACCGTCGGCCGTGCAAAGCAAACGTCTCGCCTCAGGAGCGATGCCAGACGACTGTGAGACAGCATGTACCAGGAGACTCGGAAGGAAGGCAGAATTGCTAGGTGGGGCTCAGCTATAGGGTAATATCATTAATCGCTTTTGTCAGGCAGCAAGTGGAACATGATGATATCATGGCAGAACGTGGGTGTGCTTCCCTCTTTCGAATAGTCAACAATGAGCATATTTAAAGGGTGATGGAAAGGGTGGAGACCCTATGGCCTATGGGCCTCAGTTTTCGTCCAGCCTGGCTCAGTTCAATATCAGGAGAGAACAACCCAATATATGGGTCTTAAATATGTGAGGGGGGGGGGGGGGGGGGGGGGAGAAGGCTGGGCCTGAGCAGGAGGGATTTCTCTCATGCAGCTCCATCCTTTTGGCCGAAGGGGGACAGGGCAAAGGAACAAACCTTGCAAGCATGGAGCCCCTTCAAGAACAACGCAACCTGACAAGCTGTCTGTTGGTCGAACCCTCCAAGCTGCCATAAAAACCAGCGACTAATAGCAGAGCATGACAATCTGGTGAACACAGCCTCAAAAACATAGAAACATAGAAACAGAGCGAGTCAGAAGGGGCCTCCCAGGCCATCTAGTCTGACCTCCAGCACCAGCCGGCTCCGCTCACGACATGCCCACCATGTGCATGTCCAGCCTATCCTTGAACACCCACACCGGTGGGGCCTCAACCACCTCCCGGGGAAGCCCATTCCACACCCTCAGGGTCCTGACTGTCAGGAAGTGCTTCCTGGCATCCAAACTGAACCTTGGTTCCCTGAGTTTGCTCCGTTGGAGTGTGTCCTGCCTTCCTCTGCAGGGGAGAACAGGTCTCTACCCACCTCCGTGTAACACCCCCTCACATACCTGTATGCCAGCAACAGATCCCCTCAGAGTCTCCTCTTCTCCAGGCTGAAGAGGCCCAGTTCCCTCAGTCTCGCCTCATACGGCATCCCCTGCAAACCGGCCACCAACATTGTGGCCCTACGCTGCACTGACTCTAACCTGGCTACATCCTTCCTGTAATGAGGGGCCCTGAACTGAACACAATACTCCAGTTGCGGGCGCACCAGAGTCGCATAGAGTGGTAGCAATACCTCTCTCAATCTAGAAGCCACGCTTCTGGCTATGCAACCACGGGTGGCGTTCACCCTCTTGGCCACCGCATCACACTGCTGGCTCATGTTCAGCCTGCAGTCAACCAGCACCCCAAGGTCCCTTTCACAAGTGCTGCTCTCCAGCCACTTGTCCCCCAACCTGTACTTATGACACCTATTCCTATGCCCCAAATGCAAGACCTTGCACTTCTCCACATGGAATGCCATCCTGTTTTCTCCCACCCACTTCCATAGTCTGTCCAGATCCTTCTGGATCTGGAGTACCTGCTCCTCAGTTGTGGCCACTGCTCCAGTTTTAGTGTTGTCTGCGAATTTGATCAGCAGATTGTTCACCCCTTCTCCCATGTCGTTAATGAAAAGATTAAACAGGATCGGCCCCAGGACAGAGCCCTGGGGGACCCCGCTTGTCACTGGCCGCCATCCCGATGATTCCCTGCTAATGGTTACCTTCTGCTTTCGGTCAGTCAACCATGCCCTAATCCACCTGACGGTGCTTTGGTGTATCCCAAAACTCCCCAGCTTCTCCACCAGGATATCATGGGGCACTTTGTCAAAGGCCTTGCTGAAATCCAGGTATACCACATCCACTGCATCCCCTCCATCTAGCCATCTCGAAACCTTGTCATATAATCCCACAAGGTTTGACTGGCAGGACCTGTTTTTGCGGAAGCCGTGTTGTGTGGTTTCCAGCCTCCCTTCCCTATCTAGCATCACTAGATCTCTCACTATTATGAGCCTTTCCATTGTTTTTCCTACAATGGACGTAAGACTAACTGGTCTGTAGTTCCCCATGTCCCTTCTTCTACCTTTTTTGAAAATTGGGACCACTGATGCCACCCTCCAGTCCTCTGGAACTTCACCCGTTCTCCACGAGATCTCAAAAATGGAGGCCAGCAGGCGTGAGAGACCCCCTGCCAACTCTCTAAGTACTCTCGGGTGTAACCCGTCAGGGCCAGGCGCCTTTGTAATGTCCAATGCCCTGAGGAGCCCCTCGACTTCAAGGGGGGTGACTCTAATAAAAGTCCCATAGCTGACCAAATAAAAATGAAGACAGAAGGGCTGGAACGAGCGGACAGATGCCACCATCTCTGATGGATCCAGGTTGCCTACCCAGCTGATGAAAGGCCCTTCAAAGGTCTCATCCTCTGAAGAGATTCATAGGCACCGACTGGGCGGGGTGTCTGAAGCAGACCAGAGCTGACTCCAGGGGAACATATTCTGGGGAGCAAAGCCCACCGTTTGGGTGCCACTACACGAAAGACCCCTGCAGAGGGAGGGCCGCTGTTCCCAGAGGGCCTCTGGTGATGGCCTTAACCAGCAGTGCGGTTTCTGAGGAAGAAGGCATTCCCTGCCAATAGATGTCACTGCAGACCGTGTGGGGCCCAGACGGGCCTCGCCGAGACCAGCCAGGGGCTTCTCTGAGGCAGGAAGGCGTCCTTCCTCGTGCAGAAAGGTCTGGCGTACCTTGCATGCCTTGCCTTACTCTTGTCTGTCCCGACTCGGGGCTTGTTTTCTAATTAATTAATTAATTTTATTTTCGATTTATATCCTGCCTTTTTCCTACAAAGGGCTCAAGGCAGCTTACATCTCCTCCTCCATCTTATCCCCACAACAACAACCCTGTGAGGTAGGTTGGGCTGAGAGTCTGTGACTGGCCCAAAGTCGCCCAGTTGGCTCCATGGCTGAGCGGGGACTCGAACCCGGATCGCCTGCGTCCCAGTCCCGCGCTCTTAACCACCATACCACACTGGCTCTCCAGTCATGCCTTCTAGTTCACCCCCTGATCTTGGTTGTTTTCTCATCCTGGCTTCTTCCTGGGTCTTCTCTTCTGGCTTTTCCTCTGCTCCTGATTGCTTTTTGCTCCTGATTCCGAAATCAGCTCCTGGGTCACTCCTGACCACTGTGAGTCAGGAGCCAGCAGTGGACCAGCCGGAGCTTATCATGGGGTGCGAGTCGCCCAAAGCTTGCCATCAAGTTAGGAAATAGGGGGGACGGGAAGCAAAAGCCCTTCACAGTGCCGGAAGGGCAGAATAACCCAGGAGTGAAAAGGGCACCTGCCTCTGAGGAGCGCAGACAATCAAGCCCCTTTTGTAGATGCTTAAGCAGCCCTGCTCAGGTTTTTTTGTTGGACAGGTACAATAAGGATGATGACGATGGAGTTCCCCAGCATCTGCCACCCCACTTTTCCTCCACAGTTGCCTAAGGAGAACGATCCCACAATCTTTCCCCACCCAAATTAATCCAGCCCTTTATTTATTCAGCCTATCTTTCCATGGAGTTTATTTTCTTCCATATTTTATTTTCCAGTTCTGTCTGGGTGGCTTGCTATATTGTGTGGTGCTGTGGGTCTGTAGGTCACTTTGAGGCCACGTTTTGCAATGGGAAGCAAATATATTATTATTATTATTATTATTATTATTATTATTATTATTATTATTATTATTGCATGAACTTGCCATCCACTTTTGCCTCCTCTCTGGACATGGGATGAGCCATTCCTGAAGGCCGTTCCTTTCCTCCCCTCTTCTGTTCGGGTGGCTGCCCTGACTTCCATATCTGACCAAGTCTCACCATTGCTTATTGACGCTGGCAATTACATAAGAATTAAAGTGGCTGTGTGTCTTGGAGCGGCCTGAAAGGCCTGCGGTGTTCCCACACAGGCACACACCAGAGCTGTGGGGTCCGCTCGCTCTCAGAAGCCGCGCCGTTGCCAGCCTGCAATTTCCTATTAACACGACACTATTATTACCCACTTACTAAATGCTTCCTGTAACCGGGCTGAGCCAGGAAAAGGGCATCACTGAAGATAACAGCCTCCAAATGCCACAGGCCTCCACGCCCAAAAGTTGGGGGCTTGGCCGATGGGCCCCCACTTCCTCAGCAAGTCGCTTGCAGCAAAATTCATCGGATTTTCCATCCCCTCCGGCGATGGGTGGGTCAGGGAATAGGAGGGCTGACGTCACGTTGATCAGACTCAACATTCCCTCATAACAAGTGTGCAAAATTGCAGGCGGGCAATGGCTGTGTGAAAAGGCACGGTCTCCCCAGGATTAGCTCCTACCAGCTTACAAGCGAGAGTTAACCTTCCCACAACCCTGTGACTCCCTCCGATGCCTCATAGGCAGCTCCGTGGAAACCGGATTATCCTCCAGAAAGTTAACAACACAAGCAAACAGCAATATCTCTCCTTCTCTTCCAGAGAAGAGGGCATCAATGGCCCAAACTTGGCCGTGCTGTGCCCAAAATTCCAGCCAGGTTACTGTTGACCATTCTCATTTGATTGGAGAGCGAGGAAAGGGCTTTTCAAAAGAAATTGGAAAGGGAAAGGGGAAACTTTCATGGGTTGTACTTTTAGCATTCTTGCGCTTACCTTATGCACAAGAGGGCCAAGGAATTTGGACAAGAGTCCCTTCTCCCATAGTAC